>NW_008704124.1:1825875-1878445 GCF_000326865.2 Helobdella robusta | reverse complement strand
TGCACACACACAGATATATATACATATATATATATATATATATATATATATATATATATATATATATATATATATATATATACATTTAATGTTTCATATAAATATTTGTTTATTTATTAATTTCACCCAAGCTAAATATTTTCTTGTCAATTTTCTGTGAATTATTATTATATATATATTTACATTTTACGGGATGTAGTCTAGTCGAAATTCAAAAGCCGGAATTTACCATATTGTGATATTAACATGAATAATCATTTGAAAATGGCAAATATTTTTGTTATTTGAATCTTTTTTACGTCATTGATGTTTACGATTCGGTCGAAGCATTTTGTCCGATTTTATTCGCGATGATGGACGTTCGCTTGAAGTCGATGTCGCCGCTGCTTCTGTTCTTCATCACTTCAACGCATAAAATGGTTTTCTCTCAGTCTGTGTTCGGTATAAGACCGAACAGCGTACTGGTTATAGAGAACGCCACCTCAGTGACGTTGACGTGTTCACTTAGGAAGAGGGGTGTCATCGCATGGATCTATGATTACTCAACCATCCTTTTTAAAACTACCCGAGAAAAATTTCCCGGGGCTAGTTCACATTTGACCGTTTCTGAACGAAACCAAAATTCTTTGCGTATTGAAGACCTTTATATAGAGAGGATTACTAAACAGAAAACAGGTACTTACACTTGCAAAGAAACTGCCAGCAGTGAAGAAACAAATGCCAAAGTGTTCACTGTTACTCCACCACGCTGTGAAATGAAGTCTTCGTCTCAAGTTGATTGTATAGCGTCTTATTCGCACGGTGTTATTGCTTCGTATAGTTTTGAATGCGGCGGTAAAGCACGAGAAGCTGTGTCCAAGGTAACTAGCGAAACACACAGTAATTTTATAAATGGGACAACGAGGCGCAACAAACACGAGCTTCTTTTGCCCATCGAGAATACAAACTCATCTTCGTGCGTTCTCAATTTTACGACCTCCTTGAGTGACAATACAATCGTCTTCATAATAAAGTCTATCGATCTAATTCAATTCAATGTTTCAGATCATTCATCTGTTAAAATCGGTGACTGTGTTGAATGCCTAATAGGCATGTTAAAAGATACAGCAGAGTTCAAAATGACAGTTCGTGTAAAAGATGTTGAAACAAAATCATCCACTTCACATGTGATCTGCTTGAGCGATATCGCAGAAGTTGATGTACAGTGCGAAGCAAAAAACATATTTAGTCCGGTGCCGCTGACAGGTATCGCCAGAAACATACGCGTAGTGGAAAAGTTAGATATAAAATTTTGCAATTAGATCACGGCGTGGAAAGGTGTTATGAAAAATACCTACAATTTCTTAATGGCTCAGCAAAAGTGGGAGACCAAGATTTAGAAGAAATATGCCAGAATAGAGAAAGAATGAATGATTGTGTAGGTCATTTAATGCCATGTTTACAACATCCTATGATTTTTGAATTTAATCGATCATTGGAGCTACTGTGTAACAATCGGACTGAAGCAGTTCATTATTTAAATTTCCCAAAAAATCCCAAGTGTGTCGAAAACTTTTATTATTTAACACCGTTAGATTTAATTTATGTCGATAACGTATCGTCCGCCAAAAAAGATGAAACTTTTAGCTTGGTATTGGATTATTTTTCAACGCACGTTGAAGAGATCTGTCTTCAAAACAATATGTCGTTATATTCTTCAAACAATTTTTCGCATTGGTTGAGCAGCTTTTCTCAACATTTTGCCCCAGCACCGACGTGGTACATGTCCTTTTATAACGAGAGCATCGAAAAAATTATTCCACTCAAGAATTGCTCCGATGAAAGAATTGATTCATCTGTACGAAAGAAATGCTCTCTCGTTGAGATGTGCATGAAAATACTTTTGAAAACATTGAAAGATGTATATTATAATATTCTTGTTGTTGAAAATAAACAAGAATTTGTTAACGAAACATGTGGAACTATGTATAACAACCGATCATTATGCTTACAACTTTTCAATGATGACGGAAACAAATTTATGAAGTATCAAAAGATTGCTTACCGCTTGTTGTTGGTATGTTTAATTTCAAACTTCTTAACTCCAAACATTTATAATCACATATTTTCACCCGATTGACTAACACCACATTTGAAATTTTTAACAATGACATTGTGTTGCAATCTGTGGCGAACGATTTCCCTATCAAATTTTATGATTTAAACTTCAATAAGATGTTTTCAACGTAGTGTAAATAAGAAGTTTTCGCATACGAGCAAGAGTACACGTTCTGTGGAGCGGAATGTAAAATTAACAAGTATCACAAACATTGATGCATGTGGCGATATGTAAAATTTAATTTGAGTCATGCATTTTGTAACAAATTTTCAACTCTGCTTAAAAAGTTTTTCACAACAAACACAATTAAGAATTCAGAAATTAAAACGGCGAATTATTGTTAGAAACATAAAAAAAATATTTTTTCACTGAACGTAGAATTAAATTTTACTCTATGAGATGCACAAAGAGTTTAATTGTTTAATTTTATTCTTCTGTTAAGAACGTCGATGCCGACGTAACATTCCGGGAGGTCAATTTATTGAGGGGGTGTAATTTTTTCAATTGTATTCAAATTTACTTTACTTAGGCAGAGCAAGAAGAGCTAGAAGGTCATTACAGCTTTTATCTGTCAGCCTGAACGGAAAAAATTAAAATTGTAAGCGAAAAGATTAAAACAAAAATTGAACAAAAATATAAAGGAAACAAAGGATTGCAAAATGTGTAATCTGCTCGTACAAAGATTTTTCAATAATTGCACTTTTTTCACAAAATACTAAAAGGCGAGACTGTAGATTTGACCACCCACTTGATGAAAGCTTACAAGCCTCCTTGAGAAAGCTTACAATTTTATCTGATAAAAATGTTAGGATACATTACAATTTAACCTAACAAAAACTTCTGTCACTTTTTTGTGAGCGTTAAAAAATTATGTAACGCTTTTATAAATCTACAAAATTTGTTTTTATGTAATTAAACTGGTTATTTCTTTTATTTGCTTCAGATGCTGGAGATAGTTTGCGACCGATTTTGGGAAGAATATGTTGAAAACTTGGAATGCTTGAAGGGAGAAAAATTTGAAAGTAGATTTCAAAACGTCGGTAAATGCTCAGAGACGTACTTCAACAGCATTCGTAACATTACGAATGCTTTTGATGTAGATGATTCACTAACAGACAAATTTAACGCATCACCTGCAGAATTTTTTACTGATATGATTACAAAAAGAAATTCATCATCTGTCTATTTCAATCATGCAGACCAAATGAATACTTCCATATCGGGATTAAACTTGACAGCTAGCGGTAGGGATTTGTATGAATACAATGAGAATTTAAATTTGAGCAAAAAAGAGAACAAAATTAAACAAAATGAAAGTTTGTCAGGTTTAAATAAAGAAAAAACTGGCAATGAACTCAATAGTTTAAAAAAATTGGATAATCTCAATGTTACTAACATTTCTCTTGCAAGCCAAACTAAATTATGCAGCTACGCGGTAGAATTTTTGAACTGTATAGAAAAAAGTTTGACAAAATTATGTGGAGTAGAAATTGGGAAAATGCAAAGGTTAATTTCAAGATTGATCATCGCAGACGATTTCAAAGATTTTTTTTGCGTTTCTGTTTTTAACTATTTTATATGAAGGCATGAACAATAATTAATTTTTAGAAATTTATAAAATAACGCAGACTTATTCAAATGTTGTTAAAACTTTTCTTTACGACATTTTCGAGTTCACTGTTTAATTTTAAATTTTATTAGTGTTTGATTATATTAAGCTGTTAGTCATT
The DNA here is from genome assembly GCF_000326865.2 of Helobdella robusta. NCBI lineage: Eukaryota > Metazoa > Annelida > Clitellata > Rhynchobdellida > Glossiphoniidae > Helobdella > Helobdella robusta. The sequence continues at coordinate 1,874,617 of NW_008704124.1, read as the reverse complement.
AACAAATATTTTAATAATTTGTTAGTTTTTCAACGCAGTGGATGCAAATTGTTGAAAAGTTTAAAAATAAATTATTACAAACATAATAGCAACGTATATCGAGAACTTTGAGTGTTTCAATCGAATTGATTCACTAATTTTCATTAAATAGTTGGAGCGGTGAGAGAAGGCGTAATAGCAATGAAATTTTTCAAAAGCCTTTGCCATCAACAGCCTGATGAGAATTCTTTGCAGGAGAGCAGCGTCCTTATCGCAAACCACTTCCACGTGATGCTGAATGCAGTCCAAATATTTCAAGGCAGTGTAGCATAGCTCAACTTCTTCCTCCATTGTTAAGTTGGTCAAACGTTCGGCGTCTCTTCTGTCATATATTTGATTGTAGACCTTTCGTAAATTTTCTGAACAATTCAAGAAGGATGTAAAATTGACATTTCCAAAAAGTTTATTGTAACATGACTTGTGGTACTCTTCATAAGAAACTCGATAATCAGCGCATAGCAGCCGATAAAATACTGTTGTTGGAATGACCAGAGCCTTTACTACCGGACAACAATGTGTGAAAACCTGTTTAACGCATTCTTCAATGAATGATTGTGATTTTTTGCATACTGATTTTTCAAGCAGTTCCGTGTTTTCTATATATATCACGCCCAAATTAATCAATGATAAGAGCTGCCAAAATGTTTATTTAAATTTACAATGTAAATTTTATTTATAGAATAAAATAAAACCTATTATTTTTAAAATGACTGAATGATTGGGAAAGACTAATACTACTACATTAAAATTTATTGAAGCGTTGAAGTCGGCCAAGGTTTGTAGGAGTCTGAGCCAGAATTTTTTATAAAGCGTTATAAAAATTCAGGCCTGGTTTGTGCCCTTATGCCGGAATGTGCGTGTGCCATTCAGACGGCTGTGCAAGCATAAAACCCTTTCTAAGCCAATTCTGATTTTTATTAAATTTAGCCTGAACTGAACGGCCTTTACAGACAAGTGGAAAAAGAATGTGTGTGTGTGTGTGTGTGTGTGTGTGTGTGTGTGTGTGTGTGTGTGTGTGTGTGTGTGTGTAGAGAGGGGGAGGGGGGATTTATGTTGTGATAACGATTCGGATTCGTAACCCTAAGTGTTTTTTATGTTTCAATGTTTTCTGATAATTTTATTATCTGCCAATAAAGCTTTGATTCTTATTCAACAGTCTGTTTTTATCCTATTTTATTAGATGTTTAATGTTGTTTGCAACTTTCGGTAAGTGTTATTACCATCACAATACCGCTTATATTGAAAAAATAATAAAGACAATAATTTATTCACTCTTTACGAAGACAGAAGATGTGGGAGAACGTGCATATTTTTAGTGCTATTCTGAAATTTGCCAACTGTGACATTTGCACCCTTGCTTCTGTCCAGCAAAAAATATAGCCGTTAACAATAAACATTGCACAATAATACAAAAATTTATGTTTAAAACAAAAATTTAGAATAACTAAATATGCAATGTTTATATCAAGAAAATGAATCACATCAACTGATTTCAAAGGTTTTAAAAGGATGCTCTATTTTGTCAAAGTTTACTGGCGTTTGCTTGTTTAAATTGTAAAGCACAAGTTGAAAAAATGTTTGGGAGTCGGAGGTTATGAGTCAAATTTATAAAAAATTCAGTTTGAGTTTGTTACATGGGTTTAATTTGAGTTCAATTTACAGTTATGTTGTAAACGTCAGTATTGAGTTAAGTTTTAAATATCCATTATCTATAAACAGTTAATGTAAACAGTTTACCTCGTCAAACATAAAATAGCATTCTTCATTGTGTTTACAAGCCTGCTGCCTCGTTTCATCTAAATTTTCAATTTCACAAGTGTTTTTTTCTGTGAAGAGTCGTTTATAGAAGTTTGTTCCTTCAGATTTATTTTCTCTTTGCATTGTAAGCCTTGAAAAAAAGTTATAATGCCAGTTTCCAGAATCCTCGTTTCCGTAGACTTTTGCAGCTACGGTGGTGCAATACAAATTTATCTGACCTCTCAACTTTGAGCACATGTTTAAAAAAATAACTGCCAAGGATGGCGGGTTTTCTTGTAGCAGCTCTGCTTTGTAAATGAATCTTTCGGGATCTGTAACGTAGCTGACAAGTCCAAGTTGTTGGGGGTAAATACCGTTGCATTGCCAATCTAATGGAATGCCATAAAAGTAAGGCCGATGAACTAGGTAATTGTTAGAACAAAGATATCTCAATGCTTGAAAGTAATGAAGGTAAATGCTGCTCATCATACATGGCACAATTTTTCTGACGCAAATTGATATGTTATGCAAAATTTCGTTGCAAAGTACGTGATAGCGATGAGGTGTCATGATCAAAAAATCAGCGTTATCGTCGATATCGTAGATAAACTTTTCAAAGCAATCGTGAATGTTATGAATCATGCAGTTAGAAACAGGATAGGTCTTGTGGACTTTGATATCCTCAATCGTGATATAAACTGGCTCTAAATTAAGATTATTCTTAGCGAAACACGTCATTTTCACGGTTTGATTGAACCTGTTAATATAGACAACGTCTCCTTTTATGTATTCTTTGTCGTTAACTATGATTCCAAAATCAACGGGCAGATTACTGAACGCCAAACACTGAACTGGCTCGTTAACAACCAGGTTGTAATGATCGGTTATGTTGAACTGTATGTGAGCGAGGTAGTTGTAACTCTTTGAATATCGCATCGGTGTTTTATCCAAGTCCTTCGCCCATGTAGGCGGCGATAAATACGCATCTGAAAAGGTTATGTTGCACTGAAACTTATAAGTCCCTCCAAATCTTTTCTCTAATTCAGCTTTAGTCTTTACAACATTGACAGTGATTGTTTTATTAGTTCCTGGGATGTTGATCATGGGACTACTTAATTCCGTGCCGATGTCGACGTTATCGCGATTGCACGTCCATGCAGCTTCAATTTTTATAAGATCTGAGTGCATGAATTTACAAGCATACGTTGTGGCAACGTGATTATGTGTGGACTTGCACGACATAAATTTTACAACGGTCAATATGCAGCTTGCAAACAATCGTGTTTTTACATTATAACAAGTGAAAACACCGAAATCATAGATCCTTACATCTGCTAGGGTCAAACTAAAAACCCATCGATTCACCTTTCTGCGCCGAGTGATTTCGAGGCGTGATCCGAAGGGCGTGTTCTTGAAGTCTTGCTCGTGGATAGTGACGTCGATGCCACTCTCGCCGATCTGATAGTACCAAATGATCCCGTGGCCGGGGTATTCGGTCGAGCAGTGGATGGTCATGTTGCTACCCACCTCTACGACCTGATTTTGGGGAAGTTGACCCTCAGCCGTTGATAAAGACGTTGTAACTATTTTAATCACGAGGAACACTCTTAAATGGAGGTCATGTATCAAGTGTATGATCGCCATTCCACATTAACGATTATTTTAAAAGAAAATAAGTTTTCACAATGTAGTAAGTCGAATATGAAGCAATTATTTTCAAATTCGATTGAATTTAAAAACTATACGTTATTTTGTTTATCGATTCTATGGTAAACTATGACGTTTCAATGACGAAAGTGCTGCGAGTTAAAATGTCCTTACACTACATTTTTTAAGAAAAAAGAGAGAAATTTTTCTGAAAATAAAAACTAATTCAAGAATGTTTAAATTCTGATTTATTACGTTACCCAGTGCATTTCCATGCCCTAATAACATGTTGCTATTTAGTTAGGAACATGTGACGTGTGGAGTAACAGTTATAAAAAGAAGTAAAATGATGCATATGAATAGATACAATATATAAATATAACACACACCTATAATAACAATTTGTTATTAGATAGATAGATATATTCAAATATTTATTCTTGCATATAATGAAAAACGGGCGGGTTTTGGAAGGAATGTCCAAATAAAACGAAAATAAAATAATTGAAAATATTTTAACAAAAGTTCAGAACTTAACAAATATCAAAATAAACACATTTAATATCAATACTTCGGAGCGAAAAAAAAAACAAAATCAACAATAGTTGTGGCAATTAATTGATCAACAAAATTAAATTTTACTAGACTTTAAAATATGTCAAGTTCAAGTTCCACTAAATTTTATTAAAAAATTATTAGACTCAAGACTAGGGCGACTCTGTGGTGAACCGGATTGAACACAACCTAGCGTGTTCAAGTTATCCCTCTTATTCCAATTTTTACTCCAAAACGAATGTTGGAATCCATGCAAAGTATGCTGGAAGGGCAGAAAAGCAGGAAGATTGTGATAGGCATGATTGAAAATGTATGGATTCATGATTCGCTGGCCGGTTAGATTGTTGAACTGTGGCGTCATATTAAAATGCTGCAATCTTTGCACGGCTCTGCTTATTTCATTACTCTTCTCGTGCGTCAGAAAGTAGTTCTGTTCGTATTGGCAATCATTTGAAATGGACCCTGCTTTGCTGTTAGATGTCAAGTTTCTGATTGAAAAAGGGGAACTGTTGATATTGTCGACTTCTTCAGTTTTTGATTTTAAATTTTCAGTTGTTTCATCAGATGTGAGCTCCACTCCTACCTTATCGTCTTTCTTCGAAGCAAAACTTGCTGCACATCTGTGCATGTTGTTTCGAGGTTTTTCATGATTGTGGGGTGTAATTGGTTTGAATGCACGCAAAGTGAAAGGGTTGAATGAATATATGGGGGACGATAGAGGAAATGACGTCGATGATGACGAGGGCGATGATGTCAGTTTCGATTTTTTATTTGAAAGATTTTCTTCCGACACTGAAGACGATATGAGATCATTCTTCACCGACTCGTTATCCTTCAAATTGCTTCTCCTCTCCTGTTGAATATATGCAAATATTATTCAGAAACAAATTTGTTAAACACGATGTTTCGTTTTTAAACAGAATGTTGAATGTCAAACAACACTCACAAAACAGTTAAATTTACCAACAATATTACATTACATTAAACAGTCAAAAAATAAAAATCTTATGTTATTTTACTTTTGATATTTGAGGCGAGCGTCAAGCCTATTTACTAAGTAAGCTCATAAATTAAAATTTTTATATTAATAGATATAAACAAATAAATAAATGGAAATTAGTGCATATAATTAATTATTTTTGAGACTGGTACTCATCTGATGTTGAAAGATTAATTAAACCGAAACATACCTGATCTACGGCTGTACATGATTCCTGATTGACCAACGAACTTAGTTCCAAAGCCACTTTTATGTATTAATAAAAAAGACTTTTTTGAAATTTTTGAAAAATATAATTAAATTGATAGGGTTATTCTGCTATGAAAAAAATTAATCAATGGCTGACAACGGTGAGTGGAAGAATTAAAAAGGAACCTTTTTTTATACTATTCATGGCAATTTTCGGATCGTTGTTGTAGAAGTTTAAAATGATGAGAGCCAGAGCACTGATGTGACTGCTCGTTCTTTCCTCCTCCTCTTGCACACAGTTTGTGAGGGCGGGCATCTCCATGTCAACATCCGAATTCGATTTGCTGTCTGTTTGCATTAAAAAAATTTAATATATCTGAACAAGAAGAAGTTGTAAAGAATGGAGAAAACAGGAAGATAAGGGGATGCGCCGGCCATGAAAAAAGGAAACACTCACTATCTGTAACGTTGTTTCGCGTCGCAATTCAATTTTTTCTAAATTAAACAATAAAAAATCTATTGGAGAGTAGCAGGACATTAAACGGGAATATAATCCATTATCGAACCATCCAGAGCAAAAACGTACAATATTTTCAAGTGCAATCCTTGATACAACTAACGTTTTACGGCTTTCATATTAAAATAATCAAGTAAAATGATGTGGAAATAATAATGAAGAATACGCAATAAAAGAAAATGTTGTAGACTTGAGAAAAACACTCCCAACAAAAATTTCTCGATTTATCACAGGTTGCAAATTAATTCATAAAATTTGAAATAAAATTGTGTCCCTCGCAACATACCTAAAAAAATCAATCAATCCATTATTCTATTTTCGCTAATACGACAAAATGATGCTGCTGAAATAATTTCTCCAACAAACGTTGGAAAATTAAAATATCCATTGTTTTAAGAACTTTTTAAAATTTAAATAGAAACACTTTTTGTTCTGCAACTTTTAAGCTACAACTTAGGCAGATTGTTTTTGTGCTTCAAATTATTATTAATATCAATCTTTTTGTTTTAAGTCATCATTAATGAAATTCAAAAAGTAAAGCAACTTGTAAGCCAGCAAGCAATTAAACAATATTACGATAGCCACCAGAACATATTTCCGTTAAATTTTGCAAAAAGTAAAATAAATTCCATAGATGTCATATTAAACATCAACTGGTAGATTAGAGCGATTTCTTCATTCAATAGCGTTCAGTGCAATGGACTATAAAGAAAATATAAAATGCATTTAACATTATTGGATTGTTATTGAAATGGTGAAGTGATGAATGTATCGGAAGAAGCACAATGGTTGGAATAGCCTGCTCACCGTTGAAACTAGGAGACTCCATTGAAGAATCTCTTTTAACTTTTTGTGACTCGAGCATTTCCTTCATTTTTAACTTGTCCAACTCCTGCCTCCTTCTCAGAGCCACATTCTTCGCCATCACCTGAAATCCATCATTCCACTTATTTTTAAAAACATTTTACATTCATATTTTGTTAAACATTAGTGGTTCTTCATTAAAGTAAATTTGTGCATATTAACTTATCGGCTCATGTTTGCCACCCTTCAATGCGTCGTAACAAATGGACTTGTGTCTCGATAGCAACACTCAAGTCGATTGAAGACACTTATTATTGAAATCATTTTTTATGAAGCTTTTACTAACGTAAATTAAACATTGAATATATAGTCAAAAAAACAACTTTACGTATTGCATGACGATTAAGAGAAATATGAATTGAAAAATACAAATTCAAATTGCATTTAAGGTTAGGTTTAATAATGTTAGCATGAAAAAATCATGAAATCAAAAACTGAACCATCAATTTCATGTACTTTTAATGAACAACACAAGTCAAAATAGCTGCAGATCTGAAAGGCCATTGTTGGCAGTGTTGTTATGAAAGGTCAGTGAAACTCAGTTTTTACACAGGAAATTCAACATTTTTTCAAATTTTGGATTCCCGTTAACGTTGTCTAGATTCGCCACTGAGTCAAAACATTTGCTTTCTGTCAAAATTTACCATTCACCCGGCGATGCAAAACCACTTCACCACACCTTGATAATCAGCGTGTGACATGATCTTACAAATTATGAAACGTAAGCAATGTGAACATGAAACATTATTGCATTAATATAATTATCATTTATTATCAACTACAACTCGTATAATTATTACTGGTTAACCATTATTTTTATCTCATTAATAATTGCCAAATGCTGGTGAGTGATAGATAAATTTTATTACATAAGCACCTAACAACATTCATTATCATGCCATTAAAAAATGCTAGCAAAAATTTGTCATAAATCACATTTTCTACTTATTTTTTAACATTTTTCTTACAAAAAATGCAAAATAGTTTAAAACCAAATTTTAAAAAAAATTAAATTTAACTTAGATGAATATAACACCAATACTAAACCATAGTAAGCACCATTCGTATTACCATCATTTTATATTAATCATATTATCTTCTGCATCCTTCTAATTATCCTCATCAGCGTAATTTATTCATCATCATCATTACTATTATTATTATATAATTACCACCATGTCATCATTATAATTGCCACCATCATCATCATACCATTGCTGTTAACGTCACCATTATTTCATCGTCACCACCACTATCATCACCATTTCATTTTTATCATCATTGTCATTTCATCAACATCTTCATCCTCATCATTATCAGCCTACCTATCATCAAAACCATTTTTCTTTTTCAATTTAATTTAATTTAATTTCAGCAACTTAACTAACAGATATATTATGATATATTATATATAAAGTATAATATATACAGATATTTTATGTTTTTCTTTATCATTTGAAATAACTTAATAAAAAAAGGCACCGCTGGCATTCAGATCTGTACAGTGCTGCCCAACAAATGAGCAGCTAACTGCAACAAGTCACGATCACGCTGAGTTTCAAATGGGTGACCCTGACCAACCTATCTACAATCCAAACACCCAACCAATTAATCATCCCTCCAACCAACCAGCCTGCGATCTAATTTTTCTGCAACTGGCTAATTAAATAATCAATTAATCAATTAACTAACTAACTAACTAACTAACTAACTAACTAACTAACTAACTAACTAACTAACTAACTAACTAACTAACTAACTAACTAACTAACTAACTAACTAATAAATGATTCAACCAATCAACTAGGCTACTAAAAAACCCTCCGACCAACCAACCAACTAATTAACCAGCCAATAGCATGCCATCCAACTAACTAATCAATCAAACAATCAACCAGCCATCCAACCAACCAACCGACTGACCAACCAACCGACCAGCCAGCCAGCCAATACACAAACCTTCTGTCTCATTCTGACCAGCTGGCACTGACCACAGTTACAGTTCCTGTAGGGACAGTAAGCCTTGTGACCCTTCAAAGTCGTCTGCACGCCGTGATTCCTGCAGTGAGCACATCTTGGGTTGCGAGTTGTTGTTGATGTTGATGATGTTGAAGATGATAATGCTGTTGATGATGATGATGATGTCAATGATGATGACGTTGATAATGTTGACGATGATTTGTTGTTGTTGCTGTTGTTGTTGACATTTTTGTTATCATCTCGAAAATTAAATTTGAATGCTTGCTGTTGATGTTGCTGTTGTTGATGTTGTTGAAGTTGCAAATGGGTAAGCTGGTGTTGTTGTTGATGTGGTTGTTGATGTTGTTGATGCTTGTTTTGGTAGTTAATAATGTTGTCCTTTGATTCCATGGCTTTCAAATTGAATCATTATTCAAAAGAACCTTGAAATTTAAAAATATTTTATGTGCATGTAAAGCATGAGCAATGTCAGTCAGTAGAAAACCCGAGAAGACTAAAAGAATGGTTATGCAAACGTTACGAAGAAAAAATCGCTTAAAATTTGTATCGGTCATGAATATTTAAAAGAAGAAGACGTAGATGAATAAGAAAGCGTTGATCAAACGTACATAATTGAGATAGTGCTGTTAGATAGTATAAAATTAAATGAACGTGTTTAAAAATGTGGATTATTTGATTATGCAGAACTGAGGAAAAGCGGAAGACCTTAACTTACTCTGGAGGATGGAAGTTACTTGAAACGTGAGAGTATCAGACCTACATACAACCAGAGATGGCTGAAAATGGAAACAATGGAAGAGACGCATTAAAGTGTGCGAACAAGTGGTAAGAAAGCCAACTTTCAGTACTCGGGCTATCACTGACAGAATCTCAATGAGAGCCTAGGTTTAGTCACCTGGCCCTGGACGTGCGCTTTTAAACGTTTGTGATGATGGTAATGGTGATGATATTTGAGCGACGCCATTTTATTACCAATAACTTTTTTGTTTCGCTCAGCATGCCTTCTCATTAATTTGCAAATTTTGAATGAAGAAAACGCAACAGACATTAATAATGTGTGTAAAATTGCAAACTAGATAAAATAAACTTTCTAAGGAGAAGAAAAATCATCTGAATTTCAACCAGATGCCTGGTTCTGTGTTGCAGAGGTTGGATTTAAATGCAGCGAAATCTCCACCTATCATACGCAAAGTCAGTGATGCGTTGACTTACTTGAATTCGCAATAACGCTGTAGGTTCGCGTGCGTGGTTGGTGCGTCCAAGAAAACAAACACTATTACAGTTAAAATTCTACATTCGTCGCAATTAATGCTAAAAATTATTCAATGTTGTTGCTGTTACATTATCAACGTCACAAACGCAATTAACGTTGAAGAATAACAAACGTTACAGACAAATTAGGGTTCATTACAGGGAGTGAATTGCAGAATTTAAAAATAATTACTAGCTGAAAATATTTTAATAGATGTTGAATTTTTAATAAACCGTGCAAATTGTTTAATTTAGTTTTAAATGATGTGAGTTCAAATAAATTGTCGAATTAATAAAAAAATAACGATAAGAACATCGGGCAATTCATAACAATTAATATCACACGATTCTCATGCTCTCGTTTGCCTTTTTTTTACACCGCTCGTAAGTTTTGTTTGTTTTGGTGATCATGACGATGATTATGATGACGACGATGATAAAGTTGAAGATGACGATGATAAAGATGGAGTTGATAACGGTTAGCTGATATGATGTATTGATCAATCAAACAATCGATCAATTTTTAAAGCGCCCTTTCCGCGACGCTCAACAGCGCTCCTCAAGAAATTTTTCAAACAGATGGGTCTTGAAATCCGTTCTGAACTTCGCAAGTGATGGAGAAGTAGTCAGAAAAGGAGGTAGAGAGTTCCAGAGAAAATGACCAGAAAAAGCAAACGCAGAAAATGCTATATGATATATAGCTATCGCCAAAAATAATCTAGTGATGATTCTAACAATGGCACAAAGAATATGTAGGTAGGGTAAAATGAACGTTTGTAATGAAAAAGTGAAAGATGGTACAGGTAACTTTAATATTAATGAACTCAGGTAATCTCGATACACTCGTATTCGCTACAAACAATCCCGGCTAATTGGACCCGAGTGCACTTGATCCAGCCAAGTTCAATTCCGATGACAGTTGGTCCCGACTATACGTAATCCATAATTCCAGTTTGTTTGTTTTTTGTCAGCAATTAATAACGTTTTACATATTATTAACGTTAACTCTAAATTGTTCTTTAAATGTATCAACAAAAAACTTATAGCAACCGCAAAATGCAGGCGAATTCACGCAACACACAGAACCACTGTGCGAGGACGTACTTGCAATTGAATTCTGTGAACGCAGCAGCAGCAGAACCTGGCGTCTTGACTGCTAAACAATTTAGTCACTCGTGAAAGCACAATGTTATATGACGATGTAACTGACCTGTACGTTGAATAAGAAATGTAAAATTTTAAAAATAGATAACCGGCCAGGTTCTACTTGCTTCATAAACGGATCTTACGAGAACGCATCTTCCACTGATTGATAAGCTCGGGATGTTAATTTTCGTTAAAATAACCAACGTAACAAATCAATAAAAAATAGTTTGCACCACATTTTTATAAAAAAACTTCTTGTATTATAACTTGAAACCTTTAAAAATTGTATCGACCATTTTAACGGAACCAACCAAAAACAATACTCAAAATTAAATTAAAAATTAAAATTTTTTTTAAATATTCACATTATTTTTTAGATTCATTTGAACAACAAAAACACGGCTCAATGAAGAAACGCTTTGAACAATTTTCAACAAAATTGTATTTTTATCATATTTGTGAAATTTGTTAAATTACGATCTTCTTACAGCTCAACTCCCATTAATACAACCACGAATTAATGAAATAATTATAATAAATAATAGAACCAACCTGCAAACGTTTTTAGCGGACTCCGGACGGTGGCGGTGTAATTCTTTGAAACTTTGAAATAATCCTTTTTTTTAAAAGGTTTTAATTACTCATTTAATGCTGCAAAAAACAAAAACACTTAATGCATTACGTGAAATAAAAATTCACTTCAAAATGTTTATAAAAAAAACCCCGGAACGATGGAACAAAATTCTTCAACCGTCCATCGACTCGACAGCCAGCGAGAGGAAGAAAACAGTAAGAAACGAAACATGCACGGAAACTTATCCTATTTATACGGCAAATGTTTAACAAATAACAACATGTATATTGTAAATACATTGTGTGTATACATATTTATATATGTGTATATGTTTATGTATATATATATATGTGTGTATATATATATATATAATATATGCACGCGTAGTATACCTATATATGATCTGATGACTGACGAAATATGTGACATATAAGTAAAAAGAGTGAGCCATTAGAAAGAGGAGGAAGAGGATGGCGATGTCGACGGCACGATCTGATTGGCTGAACATTTGTTCTAAGGAAGAATAAATGATTGGTTGATGGTCGGATGATTGATCGCCAACAAGTCATCGGGGGAGATGCACCTCAACTGATAACTTTGCACAACAATATGTTCCACTACGACTCTGCTATCTTTTTTGTTTTTTAAGCACATAAATTATACGCGCGCATACGAATCGAAACAGTAACTGCAGTGTTTAAACGTTAAAAGATTTTTTTGCGTACCACGAAACTTTTTTAATTTGAACTCGACCCCAGGAGCACAGGATAGAGCGTCCTTAGCCATTACACCATCTCGACAACCACATAAATTGGTAACATTTCTACATGTTTTTAAGCATAATAGAAAATTACAAAATAGAAGTTGTGTTCTATATATTAACATTTGTTTAAGCTTGTGAAGAAGTTATTTTTAATTCTCAATCCAATATTACATTCAAACTCCGTTGAAAATTTAAAACTGACTTTCAGCTAATAATTTGTCAGCTGAATGTGATGCAAGTTTTTATTTTTTAAAACTACAGTAGAGATGATCAAAGTTAAAATCCTCAACAAACCAAGAAATTTGTCAACAAGTATATTATATTAACTGAGAAAGTTAGCAACAAGTAAATCACATTAACTAAATAGTATTACTGTTTTAAAATGTTACAGACATTTCATTAATTTGTATCAATATATGGAAAAAATTATTTAAGAAAAAAATTAAAATCTTCATTATGGACCACAAAATGGTTTGATTGACACAATTAAAAATTTACAAAACGAAGATAACTTTACACACACAGATGCACACACGCACAAGCACACACGTGCAAGCACACACACGCACACACGCACGCACATACGCACACTGCTCTGTATTCAAACTTTCAATAAAGTTTGAAAAATCAATATTTAAAACTTAATTACATTAATTTCTCGACAAACGTACGTACAAAATTTTTTGAAGGACCGATTTTGAAATAAACTTCATATTTGTTTAACGTATTACCCGCCAACAATTGCAGAGATTAATATTGATATAACGAGTTTTGGGTTTTAAGTTGTGCGGGTTTCGCTTTCGCATATAATGACTAGATTTTTTTAATTTAATTTTCATGCAAAGTGTGTGTAATTTAATATATTTTAATATATTTGACCAAACATTCGTTGCTAATTGTGTAATAATATTGGATATTTACGCATATGCAAAATCATACTAACCTGTATACACACACACTCACACACACAAACATGTATGTATGTTCATGTATTATATGTATGTATGTATATGTATAAATGTATATATATGCAAGTATGAACACACATCTATCTAATTATATTTACATGTATATATGCAAGTACTGATATAAACACACATCTATCATATAAGCGAGCATGTGCGAAGGCAAAGACAGTGGAGGCAAGCAAGAAGCATTTAGACGGATTCCTATCTTTTTAGAAAGCCTGTGATTGTCTTTAATTAAAATTGATTCTTTAACGTAATATGCCGCCAGGTCGATCGGTGCATTAATTTTTCGTGAACGTCAGTGCGATATTTTGCCTTTTACATGTTTTAATTTCAGAAATCAAATTATCTCTATTTAATTAACTACATTTTTGTCTGTTTTAATCGTTTGAAACATCTCACGCACACGCCTGCTAATTGATGGAACTGTCGTACGCTGAAAATAAACAATTAACTATCCGTTTATCTCGTCACTCATCCATTCAGGTACTCATCCATCCGTCCGTCCGTCTGTCTATCTTCCATCCATCTATCTATTCATCCATTTGTTCATCTGCATTTATCCACTTTCTGACTATCTATTTATTAATGCTAAACTTGCGTGTGTGATGTTTCGAACGTGTGTATGAGACCGGTAGGTGTGTTGTACTTTGTGAATTACTGAAAATTTGTAAACTGTTTTCAAAACAAATGTTTGGCAATTGAATAGTTTTGGTTGTCAAATAAAAACACGAATCAAGACGAAATGTAAAGTTCAAGCGGATATAAGTATTTGACTGAACAATTTATTGACAAATTAATCATTAAAATCTTGAAACAATCAAAAAACGGACGTCAAATTAAAGAAATGACAAAAATGGTGCTTACTACTTCATCCATTTTTCAGCTCGTGTTGGTAGTTTCAAGTTGTAGCTAAGCTTCATTGGAACACATCTCGACAAGGTGGTTAATTGTGTGTGTGTGTGTGTGCGTGTGCGTGTGTGTGTGCGTGTGTGTGCGTGTGTGTGCGTGTGTGTGCGCGCGTGTGGGTGTAGTAGTCTATTTTTCATTGTTTGCCTGCATTCTAACATTTATAATTTGTCGTGGTTGGTAATTGATGATGTTATAAATTGCTGGTGAAATGCAAAAATTGATTCTTAAATAAAATGTGGTTTGAATGATTTCTTTCTGCATTTGATCAGTGTGGGTAATGAAAATTTAGACATACAGATAATATTTTGCCTTGTCTGTATACATATTATTAACCACATAAACAATTTTTGGTTAGAAATTTTGTCGCGTCATACATGAATTACGAGCTAACGTAAGAAGAGCACGCTCGGAGCGCTGGAAGAGCCAGCCATTCAAAATTGAGATTTGTTTGTTTGTGAGACAGCGTCATGGCCGGTACAATGTAATAAATTTTTAATTTGACAAAAAAACGTTCATTTCTAGTGGTTAACTTAACATATTTGCATTTTGTTACAACACAATTGCTTGAGGTTGAGTGCGTCACAAAATAATCACGGACCATCACAGAATATTCAAAATATTTGTTACAATGAAATAATTTATGTAACATTTATTCTAATTTAAAGTTACTCCCAGTCCATACCGTCAGCATTATCACCAGATAAGTTTTGAAATGTTGCTATTTAATTTTGTGCAAGAATAGATAGAAAGGCGGCTTGGAGTTACTTTTGTGGGTAGTTTTGTTTAGGCATACTCTAACTTGCTTTAACAAACGGTATGAATAAAATGCGTTTTTTAAAATTGTGGGTAATTTGACATTTGGCCTTCAGCTTCGTTAAAACAGTGGGTCAACTATTCGGCTATTCGCGTTTTTTTCATTTAAAATTGTTGATGCAATTACATCTATTTTTAATTTATAATTACGTTAAAAGTGAAGTTTGTAAATTTGTCGATAAAATTCCGTTTACGATTCAAATCAGCTGTATTGGCTGTTAGGTTTGCGAATAAATACATAAACTATTTTGTAACTCGTTTACAACACGAGTCTCTTAGAACTATAAAATAGGCGCGCCCTATCAACTACTTTCACTAACCTTCATGAAATGTGCCCTGTTGTTGCTGAGTGTTGTGAAGGGTGCATGCATATACAGAGTTATATATTCACGTACATCTTCTATCGCCTATCTCATCATTCTTGAACTGCTTCTCCTCTGTTATAATTTACTTTCAATGAAATAACATTTTTTTCTGTTAGGCGATCAGACTTTAAACCAAAAACATAATTAAGTTCATGATAATGTGTAAGAAATACACTGTTTTACTGAACGCGCATTTTATGGTTCCGACATAGACATCAGCGTGTGAAAAAGTGCTACTCGACGAAAAGCAAAAATGAAAAATATTTCAAGTAATTAAATGGGAGAAAAATTAACAAAGTATTTCATGTTGGACTTGTTAAATATTAATTTATGCTCGGCGCCTTCAGCAATTGTTTTCAAAAGATTGTTGGAGACTTACTGGAACCTTTTCTCCGTTTAAAAAGAAACCCAGTGAAACAGTGCACATTTCACGCACGTCTGCTTCTCGCTCGTGTTTGTTTCTTGCAATATAATGTAATAACAACGCACTGATAATTAAAAATACTTGCGCCTTCTTTTAAATGCAGCTAACAAGTAGCGGTCGTATCGTATTCAAGTGAACTGTGCACTGAGAGGAGTTGTTTAATTTTTAACTTATACTAAGAAACGTGCGCGATGGTTCGAGCGTTCTTCTTCATTGTAATTGTTTAAGTAGAAACGTATTTGCATAGGGCAAAGGGGCTGTTTCTTATTTTTTTGAAGGAATTGAAATTGAAACAGTTTTCAACAACTAACTGAGGAAATAATGTATTCAATGGTCACATTTCTATTTCAATCGTACATTTCTTTTTCTTCTTCTTATTATTTATTTATTTATTTATTATTTATTTATTATTTATTTATTATTATCTCATAAAGGTACGCGGACAAGCTCCGTTGATAGCATTAACTTGCATGAGCAGTCAAATGTGCAAATACTTATAATAATAAATTTTGTTGTCAGTAATTAGATTGATGTTGTTGTATTATTGTTGTTTTTATTATTGTTATTATTGTTATTATTATTATCATTATTGGTGTTGTTGTTGTTGCTATTTTTTGCCGTTGATATTGTTACTGTTGTGTTGCAGTTAAGTAGCAAACTGCATGTCTCAGAATTCAGACGGATGAAAATGAAAAGAGCATCCACACAAGTTGGATGTGAAAGAATTAGGCTAGTAGCATATAAAGTAGCTCGGTAAAATGAAATCGGTTGAACAGGAAAAGTTTATTTGTCGACTGGGCGACCAAATTCTTCAACATTGTTCCAATTAAGTCAGTGCATTTAAATAGCTGTGAATAGGTAGGTCGAATGTTTGTTTGTTTGTTTGTTTGTTTGTTTGTTTAGTCGTTTGTTTGTTTGGATGGTTGTTTGTTTAGTTGGTTGTTTGTTTGGTTGGCTGGTTGGTTGGTTGGTTGGTTGGTTGGTTGACTGGTTGGTTGGTTGACTGGTTGGTTGGTTGGTTGGTTGGTTGGTTGGTTGGTTGGTTGGTTGGTTGGTTGGTTGGTTGGTTAGCACTAACAACACAGAGTAGATATCAAATTAGTGACGATATCGCTCGGTCACACAGGAAGTCACCTGTTTTTAAAACTAAGTCAACCTTCTCAATCACTTGTTCACGTTGATCAGGCGAGTTCAATCGAATGAAAAGTGAGTGCACATGTCGAGGGAGAGAATTTTCGTTACCAAGTTAAACTTGGATTTGAAACATCTCCATTGAACGGCTTCCAAATATTACAAAGAAATGTTTCAACAATAGTTCGGTGTATTTCTATTTTTCAATTTTTTCATAAACCAAAAATTGTAATTCATCAAAAATTTTAGCATTATTATGATGAATGATGATGTTATCTCCGCGAGTGCCAGCGCAATTTTCTCCAACACGCAAGTCTGAACATTTTATGGAATTTTTAGTTTTAAAAATGAAACAGAATTGTACGTGTGATATCCAAAAAATTGAACAAATAAAAATAAATGTACATATATTTGTAAATATTTTCATTCAAATAGGACACGTAAAAAACAAATAAAAAATATTGAGTTTCAAGTTCTTCAATCTTTACTGAAATTTTTAAACTTTTCCAACACCAGCCCAGAGAAGAGCACATGTAGTTTCATAAGCACGAGATAATCACATTAACTGTACGACGGACTGATAGGTAATAATTGAGTGAGAGAGCCGGTACTAATATGCAGTGTTAATTCTTCGAGTACGTTCTCTTTGTGTCCATGCTACTCCTGCGACCTGCATCAAATGATGGCATTGATTGGAAGTTTTTAAACAATTATTAAAACAAATATCTCTAATTGTTGATCCAGTGCTTGCGAGTGAGTGCATTACGAAGGTGAGTATTATTATTATTATTATTATTTTATTATTATTATTATTATTATTATTATTATTATTATTATTATTATTATTATTATATGGTCGTCACCACCATGCATGCATTCACCGTTTACATGGTTCTCTTACAAGATAATAAAATGAATTAGGTTTGTAAAATTGTAGAATATCATATGATAAACAGCATCTTATAATTACCACCATCATCTTTCCCTGCACATACACATTTACATGTACTACATACATACATACAATCACTTTGTATGTAGAAGTTTATACACACACACACACGGGAGTTTTGCACAAGATTAAACAATTAAACAAACAGGTACGGTGGAATGGTGTGTATGTATATGGATGCTTTGATGGAAAGATTCATGGAGTTAAAAGGTTAGACACGTTGGGTTGTGCTTACAAAGCAGAATCAATATTTTTTATAAATGAAACTTATGTTAATTTTACAATTATGGAGCTCGTTTCAATGTTTCTGTGCTATTTTTTTACAAATCATCATCCATCTGCCTCTGCCTTGAACAATGTTTGAAACCCGACCGACAAAAATTTTGATTTTACAAATTCTCACTCATCTTGCTAACGTCTCATTGCAGCCGAGTGCAATGCGCCAGTGAAATGTGATGTGCTAACTTGCGCTGTCTACTGCGCAGTGAATTGTACGTACAACACACACGCTACGTATCAACAGGACAATAAATCATTACAAAGATGCTAACATTTCTATAGCAACGTCAAAATATAACTTGATAGTGTTAGTGACAATAGCACGTGTTGATTATTTGTTTATTTGATAAAATTTATATCAAATAGTATTTTTTGTTTTATAGTAATGTACGATGTTTGGTGCTGTGGTGACTGTGTCGTTTGCCGTCTATATGTTTGTATGCGCTGTTTATTGTTTGTAAATGTTTGTATGTGATGTTTTTATGTGATGTTTGTATAGATGTATTTACTGTTGTGTATGTTTGTATGTGATACTGTGTATTTTGTATATGTGTGTTGTGCATGTTTGTATGTATGTATGTGTATGTTTGTATCTGTATGTTGTTGTGTATGTTTGTATAAACACTACGCACACAACACATTAGCACACAACACACACAAAGACATACACACACACATACACACTTCTGCCCCAGTTATTTCTGTATTAATTCAATCATACCCAATAAAATATTATCTTGCACTTCTGAACGAAGATATTCATCTATTTTACATTTGAGCTATACTCACTCACATGAACACACACACGCACAAACACAAGCACACACATAACTACACACACATATTTATTCATGTATATGTGCAATAGGGATATGACAATTTTTAAAGACCCTATCCCCATGTTATTTTTTGTGGAGTTTTAATGCAAAGATCAAGAAAAATCCAATGGCAAGTGTCAACTTTAAAAAAATGTCACCCCCTTAATTAAATTTATATTATATATACATTGTACAAAATGGTTTTTTTAATCAGAAATACAAACATACAGGTTTTAGTGTTCATTTGTCAAAAGAAATTTAATGTTAATTTTTTCAATGCTTTTGCACAATAGAAGTAAATCCTGCAGAACTTTAATTGCACGTTCAGCACAAATGTTTGACCTTTGTGTTGAGATTGGAGTCGGCTCAACCGACCAAAAAGTCCTTAAAGTCTTTATTGCCTTTGATCTTTGCAAACGGCTGCCAAATTATTGTAGTTATCCTGATTATAAACCTGACCAGAAAACCAGATGTCACTCCACGTGCCAGTAATAAAGTCACATGATGACTGACCTTCGGCTGACTGTCAAAATTCTGGAAGTAAAATATAATCTAGCAAAGCCATAGATTGCTCGGCTATTCTATCTTGCATTGCTTATATTTGGCAAAGTTCTGAAATTTACTTTAGGAAGCATCCTGTTTTCTTAAACTGTCTGTAACAAGTGATCAAGTGATGAAGGAAAGCCATATCATCTCTCCAAACAATTTCTCCTTCCTTCAGAGCATCTGAATCTTGAGAACCACTGTCAGAATCTTGTTTTTCTTCTTTAGTGTTAAAATGTTCTTCATCTTTACTGCTTAAATCATCCTTAGTATCTTGACTGACTTTTTGCTTAATCAACTTTAGTTTTCTAGGATGAACTCCTTGTGTATCTTCAATTGTGGTGCAGTAGCCAGCTCTACCATTTCTTGACTTCTGAAGATTATAGAGGGCTTTATCTTCCTACACAACTATTCTCTATTTTCATCAGTTACGTTGAACAAGTTGGTAAAGTCTTGCGTTCCTGGTTTTCTGCTGTTTTTTTCATACTTGTTTAGTACATTCTCAATTTTTCTTTCCACTGTAGATTTGCCATTTTGAATTGGAAGATTCAGTTTTTTCCATAAGATTTTTACTTCTTTGATCACTATCACAACTCTCTCCTGTCTACTTTTCACATTTGCAGCCAAGCACTTAAATCTGTCCAGGATATGCTGTTCTGTTGGCATTTTGTTCATTTGATCAAGACTGTCAACAATCTTTGCATACTTTTTTGAATTCTTGGCTTTTTCAAATTTCACAAAATTTGATTCCCATAGTTTCTTATTCAAATCTAAAGGAAGACTATTTTTAGACATCTTGACTATAGTCCTGTCGAATTATAATTTGAGTGTAAATTTAATTATCTACAAATAAACAAATCTTATGAGTTTAGGTTATCAAAATAAGTTTATAAAATATCAAAAGTCAGGTGATGATAACAAATATAATATATAATATGAAAGATTATGTAATAAGCATGCGTACATATAGCAAAATCACACCAGCAATAAACCGAAGCTGTGATACCTTAAACTGTACTGTATCTAACAATAGATAGATGGGAGATAACGGTTTTCAGCTTAGGGGGGTGAACTTTTTTAAGATTCAACACTTTCAAATGATATTTCCAGTTTTAAAATGTAATTTCTCCACTCATAGTGGCATGGGAAACCAAAAATTGCCAAAAAAAATTTTTAGTCATATATCTGATGTGCAAGCATACATGTATGTGTATGTGCGTGTGTGTGTGTTTATGTATGTATGTGTGTGTTTGTGTTATGTGTGTAGTGCGTGCGAATCAAATACTATAAATAATTTATTTTAAAATATAATGAGTTATAATAATTGTCAATTTATTTCCTGTCGTCATCAGCTCGTCACCCCACGCACACCTTGTTATCGGGAATAATAAATGAAAGGCCACCTCAACACTAACAATGTTATCTTAAATTCAGAAGTAAAACTAAACAAAATAATTGCCTCGAATTTTGAGAGGCGATCAAAATAAATATTTTTGTTCAATTCCATATCAGATTTTAATAAACAAATGTTATCTAATTAGCATGGTATGTATGTAGGTAGGTAGGTAGGGAGGGAGGTAGGTAGGTAGGTAGGTAGGTAGGCAGGTAGGTAGGTAGGCAGGTAGAAAGGCAAATGTATTCAACACGGCACTGCACCAGCCGTGTACAATACAACGCCCATCTTAATTGCAATTTGTTATTTAATTTATAATAAATTCCTGGCGATCATCATCCTATTAAAGTATTTAATTGAACTGCTATCGCGTAAATAGTACGAGTGGCGCGATGATAATTATCATTTTTTGTTTATTAAACAATTTGCCTCAGCAAGTTAATTGAATAATATTTCTGATTGTTTCGTTGGTTTTGAAGTGGTGGAAACGTTTGAAATGACGTGTGGAGACTGTGTGGCATGCTTGATGACATGAAGACTTGAACCTCGTTTTTGTTTGGATACATACATTGATCTTAATTCTCGTATGTGACACTCCACGCTGTTTCAAGCGTTATTTTAATTCAGTCGCCGATTAAGTGTCGTGGCGTGTTCAACTGATGAGCTGCGTTTGCTCTGTTATGCCACTCTCACACTCCGTTGAACTTTCTTGTCGTTGAGCGATAACATTTTTATATCTTTCAAACTCTCTCATTAATTGATCCTATTATTAATCTAAGTTGTAAATCATATCTCCAAGATTTACTTTTTGAAATAGTTTACTTTCCTGTCAACTTATTTTCTTTCATTATCAAAGTAATTTAAAAGTAGTTCAAGTCATTTAAAATGGTAAATAAATATGACGAGGTGGTTTGCTTGTTTATTGCGTTTGTTCGATTTGCTCAAAATTAGCACAAGTTTGCACAAGTCGTTAATAAAAAATGTTTATTCGTGTCAGTTGAGAAGAATAATTCATTTTTTGGTTCAAACGTTTTACTCTTATTAACATGTTTAGTTAGTTAGTGGAACAGCTTGCAAACCCTGGCTGATGTGATAAAATTAAACTGAAAGATTACAAACACGTTCGTTTAAGCTCAGTTGTTAGGGGCAATTAATGTTACAATTATCAGTAGACAGATATTATACCATTATATCATGCACATTATATTTCGTCGAGGGTCACGTGATAATTGTCGTCGCGTACGTACGAGCATACAAAAAACCATCAAATTCTTATCAAGTTGTTTCTAACATTTAATGCTTAATGTTGCAAATTAAGAACGTAATTGTCACACTATCAGGCTGTACGATGCTTGCATCCGTTATAAGTTATTATATTTTATTCATAATTTTTTAACATTTAAAATTAAATTAACATAAATAAAACTGACTAGTCAGAAATATTTAAAACATTTTTTTTAGTAAACTAGACAATGTAGAACTGTTTGAATATTCGAAATTTTTATAAATGCATGAGTTAGTAAATGAATGAAAAAAACGATGCGGTGAATTAATAAAATCATGTTTCCACGATATGTGAATTTTTAAACAATAAACGCGCGCGCTCATGATCTAGACAACAAATCAGATACGGAAGATGGATGATCACGTGTACCAAACGTACAGACAGACCCACATACAAATATACATACCTATATACAATATACATATTTGCGTGCATACACACATACATACATACATACATACCTATATACAATATACATATTTGCGTGCATACACACACACACACACACACACACACACACACACACATACATACATACATACCTATATACAATATACATATTTGCGTGCATACACACATACACACACACACACACACACACACACACACATACATACATACATAGTTCTAATCAATTATGGGTTCATGCATACATACATGCATACATACATACATACATACATGCATACATACATACATGCATACATACATACATGCATATATACATACATACATATATACATACATACATATATACATACATAATATATGTATAATGCATACATGCATACATACATACATAATATATGTATAATGCATACATACATACATACATACATACATACATACATACATACATACATACATACATACATACATACATACACTTTGATTTTCATTGTAGGGACTGAACATACAGACAAGGAAGAAACGCTGTCAAACACGATCTTTCGATAGGCTGGCATCATTTCAATGATACCAACAAACGTTACGCAAACAATTTAGTTGTCACATGACAAATAGTTAATTTTTTTAAATTTATACCCAAATTTCGTTCATTAAATCAAAATACTAAATTTTGAAGTTTTTGGCTATCTATAATGAAAAGCTATCTATCTATAATGAATCTATAATTAAATTGTTCATTGACGTATTGAAGAATAAACGGAGTGATAATTTTCACAAAGCCTGAAAATATATTCCAATGAGGCGGATACTGACATTATTTCCACCAACGTCATAAAAGGCCGAAGACGAAGGAAGGCATGCAGTCAGTCAATCAGAAACAACACTACTGTGCTGCGGGTTAACTGAGCAACCGAAAACTAAATTTAATTTTCGCAAATTTATAACAAATTACTTTTTAATTTGAAACTATTAATTCAACGCTCTGTTGTAGAAGTTTAATGATCAACACATCAGCACAACGTAACGCACACACATACACATATAACAACACACACACACATCACACACACAAATAAAACACACACACATAACAAAACACAAACAACAACAACACACAAGCACACAGCAACAGCTACAACACAACGTAACATTCTTATGCACCAGTATAAGAAACCTATGCTGTCTGTCATCTATAGGTACCGCTCGACTTCCGAGTGTGTATTTAAGAATAAGCAAAACGCGACACCATCGTTTACTAACTAGGTTTAAAAAACTTTCAACGAACAGATCATCAAATCAACGGAATTAACTTGCTTTTTTTTAAATTTACTAAATTGATGGCTGAGTTGAAATCTTACTTATTGAAAAAAATTAAAAAAAAATTAAACAGGTCCCGACGGATTAGGCAGATTTTTTAATGAAAATATACATTTTAAATAAAATTTTATTTATAAAATTATTTATTTAGGTGCTAATATAATTTTTCGAAATGTTTACAAAATCTCAGCCAGCACACTACTTATGTAGTTAGCGTCGTTATTTTGTATCGTATCGTTTATAATGTATTATTGTTGATAATGTATCGTATCGTTTATAATGTATTATTGTTGATAATGTATGTGCTGATTGTAAAGTAAAATTATTATTATTGTTAGTAATGTATTGTACCATTTTTATGTAATATATTGTTTGTAATGTAATGGATTGTTTTTAATGTGCTATCAATTCATCAATTCATTTCTATCACTGTTCAAACTCTTCGCGCGTGCTCATTCATTTTGTAATCGTTTGCGTGTATTGCCCGGAGGTTTAATTTTTAATTTATATTTTAATCTTAAGAACAGAAGTATTCTCGTTTAAGAACAATTTCAAAATAACAATTTATCACAAACTGTTTGTACAGTTGCCATTTCGATGGTATGTATGTATGAGTGTATGTATGTGTGTGTCTGTGTGTGTAGGTGTGTGTGTGTAGGTGTAGGTGTGTGCGTGTAGTATATATGTGTGTGTATATGTGTTACCAATCATATATTATTTTTATAAAGACCGTAACATAATAATATCAATCTAATACAATTGAAATCAGCCAACAAACTAAAGTATGCGAAACTGATCCCATTTCTTACAAAATCTACAGGTAATATTTCTTGCAACGTTTTTACAAAAGACCATGAAGACATCTTGGCAAATTAAGTTTGTTCCACGTGTGTTTTAGTGTTGTTGTTACGATGTAAAACAATTCGGTCAAATTTCTAAGCATGATACCGCAATGGAAATCAGAGATTTAATTTTGGAAAAACAGCAAATACTGCTACTATTCTTAAGAAAGAGCGGAAGTGGGCCACCACACAATATTTTTTTAAATTATTTTATTTATTTTTATTTCATTAAAGAATAAAAAATCTATTGCGTACTCCTAATGAAACATAAAATATTCACGCACGCATTGCGTTATAAAATATGCGTTACTGCCTTCGTCATAGACTTCGTTGTTAAAGTTCATCTCTGGGTTTAATAAGATGAATGCTAATTGGAACAATGCTTCACAATCCATTCAAAAAATTATCGTTAATTTATTATTTGGAATTTTACAATGCCACTTTAATATCGATAAATTTTAACTACTTACTTTCGTTCATTTTTCTATCTTTCTGTCTTTCTTATTTTCTTTTCATCATTTTTCTCTCTTTTACTGCATTTACAGCTTCCACATTGGTGCTGTTTTTTTTCCCGGATTACTTTTTAAATAGAAATATAACAGAATGATCAGGTCGACACAAATGTAATTCCTTACTGATGGATCGCATTATAAAAGTTTTTATCTTTGAAAAACTTAATTTGATAATGTCCTCGCGCGTTTTGAGGTTTTCAAGAGATTCTTAGGAATTAAGTTATCGTTTACAAAATGTTAATATAATTCATAATAATATATATCATATTATAACAGCATGTGCAACTACCTGCTAACAAACAGCTTTCCAAAGAGTTACTTCAGTTACATATCATCTCGTAGTGATACGCTATCGCTAATCATTTTTAAATATTTATTTGAACAACCCTCAAAAAATCTAGACAGAATTATTGTTTTAATTTTGATCAATTGTTACAAATAGCAAATCGTAAGGATACAAAATTCAAAACTGTAAAAATATTTTCATATTTTAGATGCGACGTTTTAATTAAACTCGCGATAAGCTGTCAGAAACGTATGAAAGCATCAGCGAGTGTACATTGAAAACTGAACGCCATAATGAGTTTCATGTTTTACAACTGACAAATGAAATCTAGTTTAAAGCAATTTGTTCGTCTGAAATGTAATACCCTAATCCGTGTTAAAAGTTGAAATTGAAAATATCGGGCGGCAAATTTTTCATTTACAAAGTTACAATAGAAAGATTTATCGGATGAAATAAAATAACAGGTTTTATTAAAAACTTCTAGTTATCGTTCGCAACAGTGCATTTGTTCACGCAAAAATTGCTGATTATTATGTAAATAAATACAGTATGAAATATTCTAATTTTTTAACAAAAGTTTTATTATTTTGATCCAACGGAGACCTACATTAAAATTTGTGTAGATATAAAATGTTGGCGCAATGGCGCAAATCATTAAATTTAAATATGATTGCCATTTTTATCATTTGTTTTAAATCGCAGAAACAAATCCAATTGAAGATTTAGTCTGCCTAGTGCTGGACAACCAAATAACCGATTGCTATAAAATGGCTATGAAAGGGGTGGACATCCAATGATGGATGCCAACAACAAACGCCAGTAGACAATTGACAACTAACGTGCTACATCACGTTACTATAGTAACGAAGACTTGTGTCTAAACAAAATTTTACGGCCTGTTATTTGCCGTAAAGGCTTTTTAATAACTTTTTTTTTCTTGAAAGTTCATTGTCATTTTTGTAAGCAGCTTCATTATTACAGTAACTTTCTACGCGACAACACGTGAATAACAATTATCACGTGCGTCGCAGATAACGCGTGCATCACAGACCGCAGTTAACACGTTCGTCGCAGTCGAAATCATCCGTAGGTGAACAAATCGGCAAGATAATTTCGGGCTTTTGCATTCGATATCTAATTAAAATATAGTGCTCATATTGGTGTATATGAGTAAAAGTTATGAACAGTAATTATTTAAATAAAAGTATTTATGTTAAAAATATAAAACAGTTAGGAAAAAGAAATTAACTTAGATTGACTTACTTTAAAATGAATAATACAATATTTGAATTAAAAAACAATAAACATTGAATTGGTTGAACGCAGTAAAGTTCATTTTAAACCGTAAAAAGAGAAATCAATATCCCTTGTTGATAAATTAACACAGCTATTAATACAATAAATGATAATTTTTATTTTACTTAGTTGTTACCACCGAAATATAAATTTTTTTTAATTTGTTCAAATAAATTAAAAAATGATTGGGTGATTTACTTCTTTGAAGTTATCACGTGCTGAGACTATGTTTTGATTGTTTTCTAAAAAAAAAAACGAAGATACTAAGTACTATGTTGTGCCAGAAAAATTGCGCTATGTCATATATACAAATCAATATATATGATCCAACAATGGAGATTCTGTGCTTCCAATACATAACTATTCGCTTTTTAGTAATAAAAGATTTTCAATATCATCGACTCAAATTGGGAATGCTTTGCATGCGCGACTGAAAAATTCAACGATACAAGCCGACAGCTGTTTAAGGAATGTTTGAAGCATCATTTTTTTTAGCAATCTACAGCAAAGCTAGCGCCACTGAGATTCTTCACAAGAGGTGCTACACAAATACAAGATATATTAATTTTCATATGGGACATAGCCCAATTTTCCTTTTCTCTATATAGGTTGCACTTAATATCTTCTTGCGATTTATTTCACCTGTTAAATGCATCGAATTCTGCAATGGCTTTTTTTCAGAGAAACTGTAAACTCATTATTTAATATTTTTAATATAATTACTCTTTCAAAATAAATATTTAAAAAAGTTTCGTTTATAATATTACCGATATTCACAAACAAAACCCCAAGCACAATGTGTTGATCAAAAACCAAATTAGAAGATACTAAATCGCAACTTTAACTCACTCATGCCATCTAAAATTTTACAGCTTATATAAAAATTAATATATATGCTAAATACATATTAAGCGGCCGATAATAGATCCAGCGGTAATTTAAAACAATAATTTTGAATTATGGAGCATTTAAAGTTTGACTTAAATTGTAAAAAAATAATAAACTGTAGTGTTTTTTGACGTTAATATAGCATATATATAAAATGTAACTTTTGAAATTATTTAAACATTAATTAAAATGTTTTGAAAAAATAAAAAGTATCTAATAATATATTATAAAATAAAAAAATTGTATATTACAAAAGATTTCAAATCGTAGCAATTGAATAAAACGCATTTAGCCAAAAATTCTAAAATTTGTGCGGCACACTTTTAAAAGAAATCTGTAACGATAATAAAGAAATTCCTATCTATGTTGTTCTACATTATATTCAACAGAATTGACGACCATTCTTGAACGCTACTAAATAATTAGCGCTTTAAAAAAAGTTACTAATGAAAAGTGAACATCGGATTAACAAAATTTAAATTCTCGAAAACAACACGAAAATGGATGTCGTTGCGGACTTTTTGGATAAGGAAAAATTAAACGAAGACATCGAAAAGCTCAAAAAGGCTGCTCTCTTTGAAAATGTTGTTTTGCATGAGATCGATGACTCGGATCGTGATTCAAATCTCCTGGAAATCAACACTGAGCCTGCGGAATCTGGTTGCTAATGACTTTTTTTATAATATAATTTGTAATCTAATTATTTATATTATAATATTTAATTATTATCTGTTGGTATCAAATTATTATTAATTAAATAACTTTATTTTTAATTGGTTCTCATTGTTTCTGTTTTTTAATTCTTCTAGTACCCAATAATAAACTTTTAAAGTTTAAAAACAGAGTAAGATGATTAGCAATAAAAAATAATATATAATTTTTACAGTGATATGGTACTTGTATTTGAATATTACTCGAGTACCAATTTTAAGAACTTGTACTTGACATCTAAGTATTCTTACTTGTACTTGAAATTTTCCAAGTACCACATGCAAGTATTTTCCACAAATTTACAAAGTTATAATTAAAAATTTTAAAGAGACTTCGGCCAATTTTCCAAATTTGACTAGATCAAAATTGAGCCAAATTACAGATTTGAGCAGGATTTTTTGGCATTTAAGTTTTAATATATCGTGAACATGCTAGTGTGTGTTATTTAATGAACGTTCATATTGTATATGTGTGAAATGATTTAAACTTAAAGAGTGGAGAATTACGATTGTACCGCATGGACCATCTAATTGATATAACTATCTTGATTAACATGTAATACTTAATCATTTTTGAATGATCAAACACCTCAAAGCACATAGATTGAAAAATTTGTTTTTGTAAATCCAGCTCCATAAAAATCAAATCTGATACATCCATAGTAACAATATACCTGGTTGAATTTTTATTGATTTGAAACGGAAGTTTAGTTAGTTTTATTTTTAGTGTTCTACCTCCTCTGACTTCTCAACTTCTCCATCACTTACAAAGTTCAGAGCAACCCATCTGTTTGCAAAAACATTGCTGAAATAGTGCTTTATAAACTAATTAGTTGATTGATTCTCTTTGTTCTTTGTCTATTGCATTTGGAATAAAAGTTTTTGTACTTGTACTTCTACTTGAACTACTACCTTTACTTAAACCATGGTATTTGTACTTGCACTTGAGGTGTAGGTACTTGTACTCAGAAAATTTTTCTGGTAGTTGTGCTCGTACTTGACACCTGAGTACTCCTATTTGTATACTTGTACTGGAAGATAAGTACTTGCAAACACCTATTGTCACCAATTCAATAATAATAATAAAATATTTTTTTACAATACATGCACTAAACAAATAAAAATATCAAAATCTGATTTTTTTGCATTTGTCCATGACACTCTATATGTATGGAATTATTTAAAATATAGTATCTAGTATGGATAGTATGGAATTAATAATAGTACTCTATCCACTTGTTGTTTGTTTTCTAATTATTTGTGTTAGGCTTAGTTCAATGTTTTTAGATTAGATTAGTCATTAGATTTATTAGTAATTAGTGACATTAATATTTAACTATGTTTCTATATAAATTTTGTAGTGTAGCATTAGATGTGTACTAAATGCCATGTAAGGAAACATTCATCATTCAATGGTGAAAATTCTTCAAGTCAATGGGATCACATAGGCGAACACTTCAAAAAATGTGTTTAAAAATTTTTAAATGGTTATAATATTATGTTGGTAAATGATATGCTTTGCATGTGCGACAAATGTAAAAAAAGGACATGATTATTATGATTTGTAAGTTGTACCATTGCCTATAAATTAATAACAAAATTGTATGTGTATTATATAACCGTGCCCACGAACTTAAGTTATAAATAATCTTATTCAAGTAAAACATTTAAACATTTTTCAAACTAATTCATAATTACATTTGTATTTATTTCAGATGTTGTTTCCGTGCGATCGATTGACGACATTTTTCTTGAAAAAATGTCTGTAAGTAATTTATCCTGATCCTTCATTCGACAAAGCATTCAACGTTTTTATGTATAAGCTTTTTTTAATTAATTAATTTATTTACAACACATTTCAACATGATCATTAATTTACAAAAACTTTTTCATGCATACCATATATATATATATCATATTCATATAAACCATATTTCATATATACCATATTTTGTATAAATGTATATACCGTACTTTGTATGTTTCATATTTTGTATATACCATGTTTCATATATACCATGTATCATATATACCATATTTCATGTATACCATATTTCATATATACACATCGCCACATAACATAATCCAGGAGAGTACAAAACCATTGGAAGTCTGTCTAGCACTGAACCGTCAGTTCCAAACTTGGATCAATAACTACATCTCAAAAGTCACATTAATCTTGGATAAGAATAGAGCCCATCAAGTAATCTTTTTAATTGCTTTTGCTCAAAATTATTTCATTTATTGTATTAATTATAATTAGATTGATCAAATTAAATATATATTTTAAAGTTTTTCAAATAATGATTCATAAAATGGGTTTGTCTTCTATTTCAAGTGCTACAATGTACTACTAAATTTTCTTAACGTTGAGATAGAATGGGTTAATTTATACTTGCTTACTTGCTTATGCGGTGGCAATACATGCTATAATGTTGAGCTAATCTTGTTATCATTGTTTCTTCTAAATGATTACCAGAGATTATTGTCAGTTTTTCTGTTAATGATTATTTCATGGGTGTAATTTTTTTGGTTATCATCAAAGCATTTGCAACTTTCATAGGAACAAGTAAAAAATGATTTTGAAGAGTTAGCAAGTCAAAAACATCTGCAAAAAAAGAAAGGATTTTCAGTTTTTGCCAAGCCATATTTCAGAGATATCCACGGATCTGTATGAAGAAGTTTCCATATTTTTTTCAAACCCATTTAATTAATTAGTTTTTGTTTTTTAATTTCATCATCATCATTTTTTAAAAATTTTCTCCTCTACATGCTGAGTAGTGTAGTTTAGTTGTGTGCTTTCCAACATTATTGGATTAAGAGAGCGGTGAGATAGTTCCGATGGATGAAGGGATGTTATGAAATGATTGTTAAGTTAATATTTAATGTCAGTATTGTATTCATATCAAAGTGAAAATACATTAAAGAAAAACATAAGGTAACAATGTGTTAAATGTAATGTTATTTCAGTACCCTCAACCAAATGAGGATACATTAAAAAAGGTTTCAACCGATGAACTCTACTCGTTTATCAAGCCATCAAAGACATGTGAGTTGTTTGCTGTGTCTTCATTATAGTTCAGTCTTTTTATTGTTCGGTCAATGTAATTATCAAGTATCAATTCATAAATTGTTATACTCTGCTTCAATTTGGTGCCAACTCCAACTGTATGCAGTGATTACTGAGTATATGTATTCATTTTCATTTTAGGAGTGATTTCTGGATGCTTGTATACATTTTCATTACTTACCAGGGTCGGTTGAAGAGAAAAACATTTTGGAGCAGTCTGTGAGAGATTTTAGAATGAAGAAATCTTTGAAGCCCCACATGAACAAGTAAAATATGAATGTTCAGTTGTTTTTAATTTCTTACTTATTTCATTTCTGTTTGCTTTTGACTATGTTTGCTGTTCGACTTTCCTATTTAACTGATAAACAGAAAGCAGTTGATATTTGAGAAGTTGAATAGCTATGCTCCTGGCAGCGAAGAAGAAGCAAACCTCAACAAAAAAATGGCTGAAATTGATAAAGAGATCGATAGAATAAAGTTTTTAACATTTTATCACTTTTTTATCACTCATAATAAATTCTAATTTTTGAAATTAATTTATAGTTATTTAGTCACTGTTTATTATAACTCTTACATCGCGGACACTTTTTTTGACTTTTCAGGTCCTCGACCCAGAGCCTGCTAAAGTTTGCTGATCTTGAGGAACTGGAGGACATTGATTGGGTCAAAATTTCCAATGTTGATGTTCGTTTTTTTATTCTTTGGAATATTATCTCAAAGAACTTTATGAAATATTTTTAGTATATGTCCGTTATTTGTTAACCTACTTTTTTAATATTATCTTGTTAAATTTTTAATGTCCAGTTTATAAAAAATTTTCTTTATTATTGCATAAGGGTTTTTTTTGTAAAAAGGCTGCCTAGTATGTGATTAGCCTGAAAAAATTATGAGTTTGTTTAATAGGAATGGACAAATTTGAATGTTTGAGCATTCAATAACATTTATAAATATTATACATACATTCATATTTAACATTCAGAATAAGGGAAACAGTTAGTCGTGTAATATAATGGTGCCATTAGGAAAAATGAAACTTTCTTATAAGAAGAAACATGCTAATGATTGCAATAAGTTTATTTAAAAAATTGGATTTCATGATAAATTGTTAGTCAAACAAATAATATAATTTAATAATAAGTATGGAGGGATGTAGATCAGTGTAGAAGGGAGAGTGCTATTGGAGGGATGATGGGACTATTTAGTGGAGGCCGGTTGAGTTAGAATCGTCTAGGCGAATTATTTAAAATGTGATTTATCATGTAAGATAGACCGTTTTAAATTTTGATGGGGCAAAGGTTCTTTGAATGAGTAACATTTGTTAATCTGGTTATTTCAGACATATTGGCATATTAAACTTCTACTCTGAGACATGCATTAAACCGTTTAGTTGAACTAGAGTTGGTTTAGTTTAATTAATGACTATGAAGCTATGAAACCGTTATAAACATGGAATGTGTTATTTATTAATAACAATTCACTAACATTTTAGCTGAAAGGTACAAAGACGCCAGAGGCCTGTATGTCGTTTTGGAAGAACGCGGGTCATCCAAGCATCAACACGTGCAAGTGGACATCCAGAGAGGATGACAACCTGTCCACGCTCGCCAAGCAGAACAAACTGAGGAACTGGAAGCGCGTGTCTGATCAGCTTGGGGTTTGTTTGTTGTTTGCTGGTTTATTAACTCTTAATAACTTGATTCTTCATGAAAATGCTTCTTTTAATGAGTTACCACTTTTTCACGTGTTGTCTTCATGACGTTGCTCTCCAGCTTCTGTGAAACTTTCTTCCTCAACTAAGACTTAGTGCGGCCTGTAGTGTTTATAGAGTATTGTCGATGTTAGTTTCATACACTATTACAGACAGACAGATTGTATTTTATTATTTTGAAATTTGTTATTGATGGCAGACAGACATTTATTTTTGCTTGGATAATATAGTGATTCTCGCTGATGGGTCACTTTTTAATTCGAATGCTATCATTCATTGGTTCTGAATTGTTTTGAATATATCGTAGCATTGATAGATTTTATGATTCACTTTACTGCTCAGACCAACAGAACGGCTTTCATGTGTCTGCAACGATACCAGAGCAAGTTCAATCCAGTTTTTCAGATGTGAGTTCAATGAAGTATTTTAAAGTTAATGTCTATGAAGTTTTATCTACTTTTTTATGTTCTAACAATTTATTTTTTTGTAATTAACAACGTCATAAAAATCATAATTACACTTATTTTGAAAATTTCCCTCCACACTTCATAAGCATCAGGATTGTGAAATATACGAATTATGTTTGTGTAGTCAGGCAGAAAGATTGCAGTAGATTGTGCTTCTCATTCATAGTGTTTTTATGTATTTAAACTAATGTCTTAAATTTATTTTAAAATATTTTTTTACAAATGTTGCCGACAGAAAATGGACAGTAACCGAAGATAGGAGGCTAGAGGTGCTGATAAACAGCCAGTTGTCTGCATTACCGCATGTCGATTGGTCGGCAAGTATGTACATTTCAATTTTATTTCTGACGATTAATCTTACCAGCTCACTCATCCTAATGTGATAATCATTTTGAAGCATCATGAGTAATAGTTACCTTAATTATTTAATTAATTAATTTTTTTTTATTTAATAATTTTTTATTTATTTGAGCCACATCGTTTCATTATCTTCTGCCAGTTTCTGCAGAATTCGGTTCTAAATCTGAAGAGGAATGCATTTATAGGTGGGAATATTTGCAGAAGAGGTTGAAACACAGAGGAAAATGGACTAAAGACCTGGAGAAAGTATATAACTTTTCAATCATTTCAACAATAATATGCGCATGCTAGTAAAAATGCTTCAAGTTTTCACATGCTGTAAAATTTCTATGAGGTTCATCCAATTATTCCAGATAAGTTTATTTAGTATAATCTGGTAGTTTTCATATTCTACTGCTCCTGTAAGCTTCCTAGTTTCTCATCAGAGTTCTATATTTCCATATAATTTTTTGATGATTCCTTTTTGGTATTAACATTAAACGTACGCTTTTATTTAAAAGTATTTGTGCTAGAAATCAAGTACTAAAATTTTAACACACTTTAACCAAGGAACCAAGTTTAAAAATGAATAAATAATTGCCAGTTTTGTGATGTGGAATGTTTTAATCGGAAATTGAGGATAAATTTTCTGTTGCCTAAATTGTGTTCTATTTTTATTTATTATCTGATTACTTAATTTATAAATTGTTGTAATTAATTAATTAATTAATTAATTAACTAATTGTTGTTATTCGACAAAGAAATTGACTGATGCAGTGAAGTTGTTTGGAATGAATTGGAAAAAAGTTCAATATTTTGTTCCTAAAAAGAATTACATTCAATGTCGGGACAGGTAGGTACGACAGATATATTTAAGATGATATATATGATATATTTTATCTTTTCATTTCTCTTCTCACTCAATTGTGTAAGTCGTAATATATGGAGTAAGTATAAGTAAATTATTATTATTATTGCTATTGTTGTTGTTGTTGGTGGTGGTTGTGTGTTTGTAAGTATTGTTACTGTTGATGCCTATGCTTGAAAGCCGTTAGACTGCAGCATTTTTCGGTGGTGACCAGCCATCAAACTGGTTAATGTTTGCATTATTAAAAGAAAAATATTTTCATTTGAAAATAAAACAACCACCTGGTATTTTCATTACAAATCTTTGATCAGATACGGCCGATAAAAATAAAGAATTTCATTTGTTCAAATGTTATTGATAAAAAAACTTGAGAATTTGAAGCCACAAAATTTTCGGCAACGTATGATGAAGTTAACTGTGAACATTCATTTCATTTTATAAGATTTAGTTGTTTCCTGTTAGAGTTGAATTCATCTTCGCCTGTTTATGTCTTACTACATCAGTTTCATTTCAACATTCGCAATTTGACATCACCTAAATTGATTTAGGTACATGAACAACTTGTGCGGTAACTTGAAGAGAGGGAAGTGGACACCCAAGGAAGACAAATTGTTGTGGAAAGCAGTCAAGCAACTTGGCCTTGGTATGTGAATGTTTTATTAATTTGGTTTTAATAATTATATTGCAAATTTTGAGAAATATTTTAAATGAAATTATGCGAGCCTCTTTAAGACTTTGCAAAAGTTTTTCAATCATTTTTTCAGGCATGGGGTGATGATATTTTTTTCATTTACCAGCCTGCAGTCTAATGTACCCATGAACATACTTACTGTTTGCAAAATACATAAAATTTATATATGTATATACAAAATTAGGGTTGAGACTGTCGTACATGCAATTATTAAGGAATCTGAAAATGCAATGAGTTTTTTAAATAATTATATGTATATATGTGTATGTGTGTGTGGTGTGAATGTGTTTGTGCGTGTGTGTGTGTGTGCGCGCGTATGTATGTGTGTTTTATTTTGAGATATTTTGTGGTTAAATCTGGAGATCAGCTGTAAATGTCAGTTGCGTGCTGGTGTGCCGCTTTTTAAACTCTCAATACCGTCTTAAAAATTTTAGTTAGATTTAGGCCATATGTGTGCATACCGTGGTCAGATAAGTATTCTTTGTACCAAGAGTGAATTTATTGTTTGTTTTTATAACTTGTACGTGTTTACAATTTATTTTTAATATTAAAACAGGAGGCAAATGGACGAAAATATCCCAGTTATATTTGCCGAACCGTACGGACAATCAAATACTCATTCGCTACAAAAGATTGCTCCAGTGGGAGCAGGCGGTACATTTGTTTCATCTTCATTAGTTCTATCTTTCAATTTTTTTTAATGTATTTTATCATTTTTTAAAACCATTGCTTCATTTCAACGCAAAAATAATTGATCTGCATGCAGTTTATAGTGCTAAATACTGCTTTGTTAGTTCCTGAATCTAAATTTATTTCGAACGAAAGTTCTGTGATATCAAATACCAGCATGTGATCAGTTTTATGACCTCTGAGTCTATATATGGGCACAATCTGTTCGAGCTGTTCTGTTTGTTTTTAGATATGAACCGTAATGAGCCTCTTGGTTTTTTTTTGCTCTTGTTCTCATAGTGACCAGTATCTTTTTTTAATAGCGTTTTCTCTTATATAGCGGAGTGTGATAGTTAGTGTGCTTCTATTCTGTTCTACAGCCTATCGTGATTATTAATCTGCCTGCGGAGTGAGTGACTGATATATTAGCAAAAGTATCAATTTGTTGAGACATTACGATTGACTTTCATTCTCAATACAAATGTGATATTTTTCCTTCAGAACAACAGAGCAGGAGGTGATGAAACAGCAAACGACGTCAACATGGTACGCCGTGATTTTCGTTGCTTGGAAAAAATTTGATTGTATTTTGTATTTTTTACTGACCTGACTGTTATATTGATTTCAAAATTTTTTTTAAGGATGAGTCTGACGATGAAGGAAGTTTAGGTAAGTTTTTTCGTTAACTGTAGCAAAAATTATTTTAATTAGACAAACTCTGACGAACGAACGAATGCTGCAGATGTTCCTCGGCCTGTGCACTCCAAACTGCGAAACAAAATGACGAGGTCGAGGAGAATGAAGAAACGATCAGTTGAGACGGACGAAGATGAGAAAGAGGAGGATGACGATGATGAGGATTATTGGAATGATTTCAGTTTTAAATTTAATTTTAATGATAATGACGAGGATGATGAAGACGTTGAGGATATGAATGAAGCCGCCAACAGCAATAACAATGGAGGTTCCAATAAGAGAATCTCAACACACGTTGGACTTTTTTTTCATTTAAAGAAATAATTTGTAATTTTTTAATAATTTATTATTTTAAATTAAAGTTGGTTATTTTATCTTCAGAAATACGAACTACGGCATAAAAAGTTGAAGATAGATCATTCCGCTTACATGACAAATGACGATGATGATTTTGATTTTGAGAGAGATGTTCAGACAGATGCGAATGGCACACCTCCAGTTGACAATTCTAATGCATTCACAAACATCGGCTCTAATGATGATGCTGACGATGACTTAGCAGGTGAGCCGATGTTAGGCATTGTGAAGTGTGAGGACGGCACCTCCCTGTGGACTTGTGCTAACATAGAACGTTATATATACGATGAGGGAAGTAGTTCCACCAACAGCTCCAACTTCCTTCGCAGAAATATCAACGACAGTGTCGATATCAGTGATAATATAGAAATGCAAATTGTCAACATAAAAGACAATGAGGTCAGTGGCGATGAATATGTTGGCAGGTTTGGGAATGCATTGCTGGGGGAGGCAGAGATGCCGCACGAGTATGCGGACCACATCAAGCGCCAGGATGTACTTCTAGAGAGACTCATTGAGAAACAACTTTTTGCTACCATCAACTCATTCTCTAAAGCAGGTTATTCTTCTTAACTTGATATTCATACATTATGATTATATGATTTTTCAGACCGAGTTTCCTATAAAAGCCATATTTTAATTGTTTTCATAAGTTATTTGATCATTTATAAACATAACAATGATAAACTTAATAAATTTGACGTTTGCAAACTTGAGTTTTTAAATACAAGGGTTCTAAACAATTGTGCTAAACTTTATGTGTAGAAACTTTCACATGATATCTAAATCCGGCTAATCAAAATCTTGTTCATTATTAAAAGAATACTGACCTTGTTACAAAATAATTTATAAGAGAAAAAATTTGTTCTTGATTTTTAAACGCTTGAGTTAGATTTTTTTGTATAAAGAAAATTTATCTAGATTTTTTTCACTCATTTCTTTATGTTCCATATTTACAAATTGTCATTAGATATTTAGATTGGGTTATAATTTAATTTTGCCATTTTTATTTGTCTCATCCCTTTTGGATAAAAACGAAAGCTGTTTTTTTTTGTATAGAGGCCATCTTCGTAGTCTTTTTTCTAAGCTATTCCATTCCGACTTTTCCTGCTTTTTCATTGTACGAGATGTTTTGTACGAGTTGTCGAGTTATTAAACGTAATTTAGCTGAGGTTTTCAAAAGTGGTATATTCGTTTTATCGTAAATAATTTTAAAGTTAATTTTTAATTGAACCCGACAGGGAAAGAAACGTCGTCCGAATATGGATTGCAACAAACGAAGAAAGATAACTTCAATGTACATATCAAAAAGAAATTTGAAAATCTAATTAATGCCGTAAGAAATTTTTTTTCTGATTGTTTGACATGAGGACCTTTGTTTATCGAGTATTTCCTAATGTTATTTCTCTGCAGTCCTTGAAACTGAAGGACATCGGTAGCTCAGCACCTCCGAGGACATCATGCGTGGTTAGAAATGACAGCGCACATCCACATTCCTCATCGTCGACAAATTTTGTTCCGGTTCTACCTCCACTCCCTCCAAATCTCACGACGCTTCAAGCATTCACAAACCTATTGAACCATCGCAACGCACTAGTCATGAAGGCGGGTCTCTTGCAATTCCCATCGAAACAACCGCTTCCCATTCCATGGAAGAGAACGCAGTTTGAAGACGTCGTCAACAGTGCCCGATTGACTCAGATCCTTGAAGATGCCAGTTATGTTTTCAACGACGAATCTGATAGCGTCGATGAGTTCAGCGTTAAAATAGAGTGCCTCAGTAATGTTGAAGACGACGATTCCTCAAACAAGACGTTTTGCGAGTATGCTAATGATGATGGAAACGTGTCTAACATCAATGTAACGAACAGGAGCAGTAGCAGCAATGCGAATCATAACTATTCCTCGGGTAGTTCTATGAATTCAGAAAATATTTCATCTTGTCATCCCACAAACTGCTTCAACGCTCGATATACGGAGAACGTAACTTCTGCCAATACTGGTGATGGTGATGGCGATAATAATTTTGATTCGTATGTTGAGGTTTTGCGAGGCCGAAGGACAAGGACTAGAAATGATGATGTGAGGAGTTTCTTTTCAGTTAATTTGATTAATAATTTAATTTATTTATTCATTA
This sequence comes from Helobdella robusta, assembly GCF_000326865.2. Taxonomy (NCBI): domain Eukaryota; kingdom Metazoa; phylum Annelida; class Clitellata; order Rhynchobdellida; family Glossiphoniidae; genus Helobdella; species Helobdella robusta. Next base: position 1,835,211 of record NW_008704124.1, on the reverse strand, counting down.
GACTAATATTCCATCAATCTTTAAATTAATACTATTATATATATATATATATATATATATATAATATATATATAATAGTAATTTATGAAATCTACAGAATTATTGCAATTACTGCATTAATTATGGTCTTTTACCAGTATATATATATATATATATATATATATATATATATATATATATGAGCTTTTGAAAATTGTGTGTGTGGTGCGTGTGTGGTGCGTGTGTGTAAGTATGAGTGTGTGTGTGCGTGTGTATACATTAGTAAATACCATCTACTTATTTTTTCTACAGATTGTGAACACGCACGAAGAAGCATGTACGCTGTATGAGTTGATTAACGAAAGTGAACAATTCCAACAGCTTCAAAGCCGATTCAATTCCATGTTTCTATGGCCTTTGATGTGTGCCTATTCATCCAGACCGTCAGAATCAATGAATTAATAAAACTGTGTATACTGTATATAGTTCGTTTGTTTAGTCTTGTAACATTTTTCAACCTTAAATATTTAAATATGTACAGTGTTTTTCTGTCCTGGTTATGACATTAAACTGACCCTCACTGCCTTGTGAGTGATATTGGATCATCAAAGGCTAGGCCCACCGCTTATAACTGTGGTTGCTTAAGGAAGGGCGTCCTGCGTAAAAATTAGCCAAATAAATTACTTATGATGACAGAAGTGACAATGGTTTCATCATAGGTAGCCAAACGGCAACCCCGATCTCTGGGAAAATGTCGTCTAAACGTGTGTTGTTGTTTGTTGTGTACAGTGTTTTTCAGCGCGTTTCTATAATTTGTTACTTCATTTTTCATTTTTGTCTGACAACTTTTTTTTGTGTTGTTATCTAGTTGATTGGAATTAACAAAAAAAGTATTATTAAAATTAATATTTGCAAATGCATATTTAATTTACTCTTAAGACCTATTTTGTTCCATAGATCATCTTCCGTGCAGCGCTGTTTAAAGAAATTACAATTTGTAATGTTAGTTAACTTCGTTTTAGTGTTGAGAGTCATCTCGAGGTGTTCAATTGTTCATGGCTAGATTTGTTTTTATAACATCTTCGCTTAGTTGGAAGAGTTGGTTTGATATCAGTAATGAAAGACTTGCTAATATAAAAATGTAAAAAATTATCCAACCCCAACACTAAAAATTCAATGAATTTCATCACGCACACAGTGGCGTCGTTAGGCGGGTGTGGAAGTGTGGACCGCTCGACCCTTATTCTGGTGATGATGTCTAAAAATTGGTTCTCAGTTCACCCTCTAAGTCGTTTATCAATGATGTTATTTCAACGCGAGTTCATTTTTGACATTTTTCATCATTATATGTTTGCGCCTTGGATGTGTACGTGTGTGTGCGCGTTGCGTATTTTTTCAATTTTTAATACTATTTCACTGATATCATGGAATCATGGTATTTTTTACCCGAGCGTGACCAAGACCAAAGTATCAAAAATAGAAAAGTTGTGTACTTGCAATAGATCATAGAAGCTGCTGTGTAGGTATTGTGTTGATAGATCTAATTGTGGCAAAGCTGAATAATGGCTTAACTGTCATAGTCTTTTTCTCAAAGTAGCACATACTTTTCTAATCTCGTAAACTATGCCGCTGTTTTACAGGCAGTTGAACAGAGATGAGGTAATAAATATTTCAAAGAAGAATAACTTATCATTTTTCAGAGAGTATTTGTAATTTATTTCAATAATTTAAAACTTTGACTAACATATTTTTTGTTATTATTATTATTATTATGCAGATTAATCTGCAGCTGAAAATTTTAATAATTGATTTAGCGGAAAAAATCAGCTAATTAATTTAATTAGGAAGTTCTTTACATTGATTGAAATTGGTTGCTCCAGCCCAACCAAAACACTTTGCTCAGTATCCTTTTTTGATACTGTTTTGACTCTCATATTTAATATTTAACTCTAATATTAATATCCGGGACTGATAATTCCAAATAATTCAACAAAAGTAAAAGGTTGGTTTGATACTTGAAGCATTGAGAAGCGAAGCTGAAGTTTAAAAATATGTGAGTCCTTCCTTATCAATTAATATTTAAATATATCAAAAATATCAAAAATAGAAAAGTTGTGTACTTGCAATAGATCATAGAAGCTGCTGTGTAGGTATTGTGTTGGTAGATCTAATTGTGGCAAAGCTGAATAATGGCTTAACTGTCATAGTCTTTTTCTCAAAGTAGCACATACTTTTCTAATCTCGTAAACTATGCCGCTGTTTTACAGGCAGTTGAACAGAGATAAGGTAATAAATATTTCAAAGAAGAATAACTTATCATTTTTCAGAGAGTATTTGTAATTTATTTCAATAATTTAAAACTTTGACTAACATATTTTTTGTTATTATTATTATTATTATGCAGATTAATCTGCAGCTGAAAATTTTAATAATTGATTTAGCGGAAAAAATCAGCTAATTAATTTAATTAGGAAGTTCTTTACATTGATTGAAATTGGTTGCTCCAGCCCAACCAAAACACTTTGCTCAGTATCCTTTTTTGATACTGTTTTGACTCTCATATTTAATATTTAACTCTAATATTAATATCCGGGACTGATAATTCCAAATAATTCAACAAAAGTAAAAGGTTGGTTTGATACTTGAAGCATTGAGAAGCGAAGCTGAAGTTTAAAAATATGTGAGTCCTTCCTTACCAATTAATATTTAAATATATCAAAAATATCAAAAATAGAAAGGTTGTGTACTTGCAATAGATCATAGAAGCTGCTGTGTAGGTATTGTGTTGGTAGATCTAATTGTGGCAAAGCTAAATAATGGCTTAACTGTCATAGTCTTTTTCTCAAAGTAGCACATACTTTTCTAATCTCGTAAACTATGCCGCTGTTTTACAGGCAGTTGAACAGAGATAAGGTAATAAATATTTCAAAGAAGAATAACTTATCATTTTTCAGAGAGTATTTGTAATTTATTTCAATAATTTAAAACTTTGACTAACATATTTTTTGTTATTATTATGCAGATTAATCTGCAGCTGAAAATTTTAATAATTGATTTAGCGGAAAAAATCAGCTAATTAATTTAATTAGGAAGTTCTTTACATTGATTGAAATTGGTTGCTCCAGCCCAACCAAAACACTTTGCTCAGTATCCTTTTTTGATACTGTTTTGACTCTCATATTTAATATTTAACTCTAATATTAATATCCGGGACTGATAATTCCAAATAATTCAACAAAAGTAAAAGGTTGGTTTGATACTTGAAGCATTGAGAAGCGAAGCTGAAGTTTAAAAATATGTGAGTCCTTCCTTATCAATTAATATTTAGCTAGTTTATAAACTGATTATTTAAAAAACGTTGTCGATTGTTGATAAATTTCTGAGTGTAAAAATCTACACATCTTTAAAACTGTTTGATTAATTTCTTTTTTTCTATTCTTGAAGTAATAGCAGCACAGTAGAAGCCAGTTATTGGACTTTTTTATGGTAATTGAATGATGTGCTTGTTTGTGTGACAAAATGTAAATTAGGTCTTAAATTTATTTATAGGTAGATGATCTGATTAAAAGAATGAAAGCAATTTAAGAATATCAAATGGCTCTCGACGGTGAGATGTTGATCGCATTCGAATTGAAACATTCTTTAAACGTTCGTCGTGAACCGTTTGAATATTCAATGTTAGGTACAGCATTAACAATAACTATTGTTATAATATTTTGTATTACAATCTTTTTATATTAAAAATAAATTAATATAGTATTTTTCTGCAAAAGAACAATAACTGTTGTGTTAAATTTTTGCTTTAAAAAAATCATATTTTCAAAAAGTCAACTTTAGTTAAACGAACCAGACACTTAATCTGAGCAATTTGATCAAGTCGAGATGTGGTCCGTTTAACAGGCTTCTGCTGACGTTGATGCCGAAACGAAACATTATAATAAAATTGAATTTCACGTAAATGTTATCGAGGAGCAGCTAGAATATTAATATAACAAGACTGGCTCAGAACGCGATGCATATTATTAATATTTATTTGCTTGGGCTTTAGTACTACATTCACTGATGAAAATAATAAATGCTCTCCATGAAACTAATAATATTTATTTAATTCATCGCTTGCATGTGATTTATTGAAAGTTGTTGTAATATTAATATTAAAAACTTTTGAGTGATTTGAATAGAGAAAATGTTTATATAACCATTCAGCGGCAAAGGCAAGGGGCCTTAAAAGTAAAACATTTTACGTTGTTACATTTGATGAGTGTTATTAATTTAAAATGAAGCAAAGTAATTGACAAAACATTTTCGTTACAGCTGTACCCTGCCTGCTGCGTCGCGAAACAGGACTAAGCGCCTTTATCCATTACGACCATAACACACAAGGAATCGACAAAGTAGAGTAGAGACACAGTATACATATATACTTGAGCATCTGGCCACATACACAGCGTATTTATTCGAACACCGAAGATGGTATAGTAGGTAATACCGAAAAGAGCTTTTTTGTTATCATGAATGAAATAAACAAAAATTTTGGTTTTGAACTCAAGAAACTTGAGAACGATTTACGATCAACCGTTAGAAAAGTTAAATAGGAAATTAACTAACGCCGAAAATGCTGCGATTTTCATCAATAATTGAATATATATATATATAAATGAATCGATAAGTTCAATTCCTAGTTTTCCGCTTGTTTATCAATGATTGCAAAAATATATTGTGTAACAACCATGGATATATATAATATTATATAATATAAAATTATGTCCATGGTAACAACTAAATGACATAATTTATTTTAATTATATGGTAAGTATAGTTGTATATGCTGGACTAAAAGAGTGGTTCACAAATCTAAAAGTGGACTAAACAGCACAGGATGTATTATTGTGACTGTTTCATATAGTAGCAGGGGCAGGTCCATGAAATCATCCCCCAACGCAAAGTTCTGGATCCGCTAATTTGCAGTAAGGGAAGAGAGATTAATATATACAAAAAGCTTTCCAAATACATGGATCAGGGTTCAAAGTTCATCGTTCTAAAATAAATTGATTGATCAATTAATTTAAATATTGATTAGTTGAGTTAGTTAATTAATATCAATATTTGTTAACGTTTATTTTTTTTAAATGAAGATTCATAAATTTTATAATTTAATTACCATCTATTACTATCAACCAGCGATAATATTTAGTTTATTGCTCACTAAATCAACTTATTATCTGACCAAATGAATTAATAAAAGCTAACTAAATTGTAAGGTATAACTGAATTATGACTGAATTATAAGAATTATACGTTATAACCAATTATAAAGTATGCAAAATGTATTTTAATGAAATAAGCTCCCGATTTTGCGCCAATGATGTGGCTTAATGTATATATATGATGTGCTCTTGTAGGTACGTATAATACATAAACGCATGAAACAAGCTTTCAATCTAATACCTCAGCGCAATCTGATTGTTCACACTATAAAGTTTAAACTTGGCAGCACGTTTGTGTTCATATTTTTAAAATGTTTATTCTACTAATATAAGATAATATAACTAATAAGGATAAAAATGTTTATTCTACTAATATAAGATAATATAACTAATAAGGATAAAAATGTTTATTCTACTAATATAAGATAATATAACTAATAAGGATAAAAATGTTTATTCTACTAATATAAGATAATATAACTAATAAGGATAAAAATGTTTATTCTACTAATATAAGATAATATAACTAATAAGGATATTATTATTATATTATTAATTTACCAATAATATCTAATAGAAAATAATGTAACATTATATTATATATGAATAATCTTTATAATAGTCAATAGTCATATAATAATACAAATTATTATATATATATATTTATATTTTTGTTTTAATAATTATTATTTATAGTTAAATTTTTATTTTTTGGTTTTATTATTATTATATATAGTCATAATAATTAATATATATATATAGTCATATAATACTAAAAATTATATATATATATATATATATATAGTCATATAATAATAATTAATATATATATATATATATATATATATATATATATATATATATATATATATATATGATAAAACTGGATTTTTTTTCATTTAATTTTTAAAAATTTATTATTTACTAAAAGTTTATTTAATTGGTAGTAAACAATGGGACTGTAAAATTTAACATAAATATTCAAATTTTTTTTACAATACAAGCGATTTGTTTATCAAATAAGCAACTTGAAAATTTGAACGGTAGGTAGACAGCACATCTCGTACATTTTCAATACATAAATTTACTTTATTTTCATGTACATTTTAAAGATGATTGGAAGTGGCAGAGAACGTGGTTTCATAAACTATGGAAGCGAAGATGAAATGGTATTAAAATTTTCAAAAAATCAAATCTTATACAAATCCGATATTCGTTGAATATGAAATAATCTCAGGAAATATGGGGATTCAAGAAAAGTCCAACGAAAATCGTGTTGGTATCTGCGTTGATTATACTGAGTCTCGGAGTATTTGGTTTGATATTCTACTGGAAGCGTGATTGGCTGTTGAAATGGACGTCGTCGTCGTGTCCGCTGAGTGACGCCGATGCCATCTTACTCACGGTTGCTTTCACAGTACAATTGCAAATTAATCACAAAGCAAAAATATGTTATCAATTTTTTTTATAAAAGGACAAGTGGGATGATATTTTTGTCGAATATGTAACTCTCGAATCTCGCAACGACTCGTCACGGAAGAAAAAGCGGTTGGTCCTTCTTAATTAACTATTAATTTATTTTTTCACGCTGTATTTTCTTCAACCTGCACGTCGAAATTCTTGCTGTTGGAAGTGCTACAGAGCGTTTTTGTTGAATAATTAGATACTTTCTATAATTATTAACGATTGAAATGATGAACTAATTTTAAAGTTATATTTATTGACAACATAAACTTTGCGAAGAATATTTTGGCCTGTCAGTCTCACTTGGACCTATAATGTTCATCAAAGAGATATAAAGTAATTTCTTTTTTGCGAAAGATTTATTTTTTAAATGCGCTAAATAAAATAAATTAAAATGATTGTTACATTGCTCCGTAATTATATTAAGTAGGTGCATGATCCAATTATGATTGTTACATTGCTCCGTAATTATATTAAGTAGGTGCATGATCCTCAAAACAGCTGTTTTGTAACGATTTGTCAGTTTCGTATTCAGACTGGTCGAGTTATCGTATGGCATTAAATTAATGCTTGGCTCGTAATAAATGCATATGCATAAACCCGTTATAACAAACGTTTAAATCGTTCATCCTTCTTGCAATTATCTTAAAAAGCTAAATAAATATGTTTAATTTTTAAATTCAAAGCACACATTTTGAACTTTTATTTATATTTTTTCAGTAAATATAATTTATGTAAAATTTTTTAATACTTTTTAGCATATTAATTAAATCATATTTAATTTTAAATTTTGAAAAATGACTTGAAGCTTGGCCAAATTTGCAGTAGCAAGTACTATGATACAACTATCTCTGGAACAAACATTATTTCCAGCAGAATCATTAATTCGAATTTTTAATTTATTCTGCATTTGAAGGTGCGCTACACTATGCCAGCAATGCAATTTTTTACACTAATGAAACAAGTTTCTAATTAAATAATCTAATGAAGCTTTTTATAAATATTCATTTAATCTTGTGTTTATATATTTAATTATAACATTTTAAAAGCTCGCTCAAGAATGGCGAAGTGTGTCCCGATGACCCGCTATCTACGGCACACATCATCACACAAGTTTACTCTTTCATTAACTTTTGACATCTTTCCTAATGCTCTAAATAAATAAATAAAAATATGAATACATAAATCAACACATGAATACATATATAACTAAGTATATGAATACACAAAATGAACACATAAACAAATAAACGCGCAAACAAACAAATACATAAACAAATAAACACATAAACAAGCAAATATCTAAATACTTAAACAAACTTAAGTATATAATTAATTAATTAAATAAATATATCAATGAATAAATATATGCATAAATAAAATGACAACAGAAATATTTCTACAACAAAAAACTAAAATACATATGGAATGAAGACAAAGAAATGTTTCAAAGCCTAATGTTAGAATTTTTTAAAAAGTTCAAATTGAAAATAATAATCGAACGTTCTTTAACAGACTCTTCAAATTGAAAATAATAATCGAACGTTCTTTAACAGACTCCCTCCTATGAAATGCTCATTCATTAGCAGAAAATCTTGTTTGACTCAGCAGGAATCTCGAGAAAGGTAGCAAAGAAAATTCTGTACTCAAATGTATTGTCTCAATTTCGTTTTCAACACAAAAAAATTAATTGATAATAATCAATATTAAACACAAACACAAATAACATTGTTAGTAGTTTTCAATTTAGTTATGCGTATCTTATGAGAATTAATGCTTGTTGCGATTGCGACTTGTTTTTAGTTTCACTTAACTAGACACACACAAACACACGCACACACATATCACAGATATTGGATGTACGAAGAAAATTTCATTCGAGTTCACTTGACACCGATAATAGTAATCTTAATAACTCAGGTCTGCTTTAAACTTTATCAACTTAACTCTCAATTTGTACGAGTGTAATCAAATTACTTGATCACAAAATGTTTTGAGAATATTTAAGAACATTTATTTATTAGAATTCATTATTTTTTAAAGTTTATCTAATCGCTTCTCGAATTAAATGACAACTAATTGGAAATAATGAATAAAAAATAATGATGAATGACTGAATCAAAATTGAAAAATGACCAATTTTATCACGAAAGATATCTACTCCGACATCTTCACATTCATCTTCTGCACTTATATACTATTCAAATATCATTTTAACAAATCTTCACAGTATAATTTTATGTGGATAAGCTTAAATAAGGTGTAAGATAAATGGCATCAATACCATACACCAAACACACACACACACACACACACACACACATATATATATATATATATATATATATATATATATAATATAAAATATATTATTATTATTATTAATATATTATTATATTATATGTAATATAATATATATCACAGCATGTTCGGCGTTAGTTAATTTCAAATTTAACTTTTCGATTTTTCTAACGGTTGATCGTAAATTTTTGTTTATTTTATGTATGATATAGAACAGAAAAGCTTTTTTCGGTATCACTATACCATCTTCGATGTTCAAATATATAAATTTATAAATATATATATATATATATATATAAATATAAATATATATATAAATATATATAAATATATAAGTATATAAATAGTATATATATATATATATATATATATATATATATATATA
>NW_008704124.1:1822876-1825120 GCF_000326865.2 Helobdella robusta | reverse complement strand
TCTAAATCAAGAGCATTACCGACACCTGCAAAACCTGTCCAACTTGCTGTAAAAAACGACAAGGACTCACTAGCAAAACCTACCAAGTCTGAAGCTTCTGTAACAACAAACCAACTCAATATAGCAAAACCTACTAAGATTGTGGGATCAATGACAACCAATCCACTCTTCACGGCATCTAAATCTATCATTAGAAAAAAAATCTTCTAGTGAACTTGCCTGATAGTAGCGTTATAATTAAACATTGTGAAAGTAGGGGAATAAAGTTGATCTCATGTAATCCAACTACCAAGCCTCTTGGACCTGATGAAGTTCAAATAAATCATACTTCGTTTAGGTTATGTGTTCCAGCCGATGAATATAACAAAGTCATGTCCACGTCAAACTGGCCCAGTTCAGTTATCATACGAGAATGGATATTTAACTGAAACAACACCAAGTCTGATAACGTTTTATCCAGTGCTTCAACAGTTTCAACAAAAAATGATACAAACCTCCCCGAGAGCTCCGCAAACAACAACATTGCCAATCCAGAAAGCTGACTATGTGAACCAAATGTAAAGAAAAGTGATAAGATATTTGATGAAAGTAACATTTTTTTAAATAATTCTACATTTGATAGAAATAATAATTCTCTAAATTATAATTTTAATTTTGATATTGATTTAAATTATGACTGCATTCTGTATAATCAAGTTTCCATGTACTTTACTATTGAACAGTTTAAATCAACGTTGTACACTAAATTAAATAACAATAACAATTTTTTCATTGTTCATATAAATTGTAGGAGCTTATTTGCTCATATATTTGATATAACTCAATTTGTAAATATTCTTAATTCATTTAATCACATAGTATGTCTGAGTGAAACTTGGTTGAGTGATGGTGAGGATTATAGCTCACTAAAAACAACTTTTCCTTGTCACAATTTAGTTAATAACAATAGGATATATAAGAAAGGTGGCGGAACTGGTTTTTTGATTAGAAATAATTTAATTTATGAAATTGTAGAGAAAATTAGTCATAATTTCAATGATTTTGAATGGAGTGGTATCAAATTAGTTTGCAATTCCAAACCCTGTTATTACATATGCATTTATCGCCCGCCTAGTGGTAAGTTAGACGACTTTTTTAATAGATTGCAGGAATTTTTAAATAACCTTCTTTCTACTAATTTTAAAACTGAATGTTATATAATAGGAGATTTCAATATTAACTTGGCTGTTAACAATAATGCTTCTCAGACGTTTTTAGACATTCTGGCTGGTTTTGATCTATACCCTATCATAAATCAATCTACCAGAATCACTGACTCAACCTCATCCATCATTGATAATATTTTTACAAATCATAAAAGCAATGTCTTTACAAAGGGTATACTACTGGTAGATATCTCTGATCACCTTCCAATTTTCCTTGGCTTACCTAATAAGTTTACATCTATTTCTTTCAATTTTAAACGCAATTGCTTAAAAACTAGGCTAATCGACCCCCACAAAATTGCCCTAGTTAATGAGAATTTAGCTGTAATTAAATGGGAACCTCAGTATGGAGGTGATCTTGATTCTGAATACGATGGTTTCTTCACGAAATACATGGATGTTATAAATTTCAATTGTCCTGTTATATGCACGAAAAATCGTTTTAGAAAAAATTGGATGAACATCAATCTCTACAATAGTTATATGGATAAAAATAAACTCTACCTCAATTACCTTCAAAACCCAACGTCATGCAATAAAACTTTGTATGCTAGATCCAGAAATGATTTTATTAAATTGAAAAGAATTGTAATAAAAAAGTTTTATTCAAATAAATTTGAAAAATGTACCAATACCAGAGAAAAATGGAAAATTATGAATGAAATATTAGGAACAAATAAAGGTAACACCAATCTTTTTCAGGATGTTTCAGATATGAACTGTAAATTAAATATAGTTAACGGTTTCAACAGTTTTTTCATTCAACAAGGCACAATATTAAATAATAATTTCAAAAATACTTCAAATGTTACTAACCTTGATGTCATGCAAAACCAAATTAACTCTTTTTATGTAGAAAAAGCATCTCCTGATGAAGTGGTGGCAGTTGTCCAAAAACTAAAAATTAGTAATACTTATGATTGTGATTTTCTGTCCTCCAATTTAGTAAAAGAGACTATAAAATATATAGCTGGGCCTTTATCTATGCTATTTAATTATTCTATCAACATAGGTAAATTTCCTAGCCGCAGAAAATGCA
>NW_008704124.1:1738320-1822569 GCF_000326865.2 Helobdella robusta | reverse complement strand
AGGACCACTATTATTCATATTATTTGTCAACGATATTTTTTCGGTATCAAATACTTGTAATACCGTGCTATATGCAGATGATACAAACATATTCTTATCTGGAGATAATCCATATCAGCTTTTCTCTAATATGAACAATGAGCTAATAAAATTTGTCGATTGGTTTGAAAATAATAAATTGACACTTAACGCTAAAAAGTCATGTTTCATCGTGTTTGGACCAAAAATCAAAACTAATGATCAAATTTTTAACGATTTAGCAATAACGCTTGGCGATTTTGCTCTTCCCAGGGTCTCCTCAATTAAATTTCTTGGTATAACACTACAAAGTGATTTAAAATGGATTGAACAAGTCAACCTAGTGCTCAGCAAAGTACATAAAGTAATAGGGGTGATCTATAGATCCCGTGACAAACTAGACCTCAAATCAATGATCACTCTTTATTACTCTTTCTTTTATCCTCATCTAATTTATGGGAATATTTTTTGGGGTTATTCATGCAAATATTTAAACAACAAATTGCAAATAGTTCAGAAACGTATATTAAGAATCTGTTTTTTCATAGGTTATCGCGATCATACTAGTTTCATTTTTTCCAACTATGGTTTTCTCAATATTGAACAAATTAATAAATACATTACGTTAATTTTTTTATATAAAGTCCAGCATTTTGATAATTATAGAGGATTGTTTGTTTTTGATAGGGTTGTTTCTTTGACCAGACAAAACAACATGTTGAAAATACCTAATAGTAGAACAGAATTAAATGATAGGTCCTGGTTTGTAAGAGGTGTTATTATCTGGAATGAACTAGGTTTTCATAATTTATCATTTTCTTCCTTGAACAATTTTAAAATAGTTGCTAGGAAAAAAATTTGTGATAATGAATAAATACTAATTGCATTTATTTTTTATCTTCCTGTATTTGTTTTATAAATGGACATTATTTTTCATTACATTTCGTTTTGGCACATTTTTTTATTTTTTTTAGTTAAGGTGGTCTGCACAAGTTTTTCTTTTTTGGATCTCCTGGTTTGATTTTTGCCGAATAAAATTGGATTGAAAAAAAAAAAAAAAAAAAAAATATATATATATATATATATATACTTTGTCTCTACTCTACTTTGTTGATTTCGTGTTTGTTAAACTTAACGATCATTTAATTAGTTATTACGATCTTCAACTTTGTGCAATATGACACTTTTACGTGTCATCGTTATCGATGATTCCTCTGATTCTAAATTTATTAGTGGGAAGGATTCCAATTGCCCGTTGTTGAATATTTATTATCGGATGTCTTTGTTCTATGTGTATTGATTCGGCTAGTCGTAAATTATAATGGTTGTTATTGTAAATTTTTGAAACTTAATCAGCTGGAGACAGGAGAGGAAAAACGAAGTCATAAAAAGACCAGCTTGGAAGACAAAAAAGTATATAAAAAAGTTCAAAGTAATACTAACTCTTAACTCTTTTTGGAAATATTGGCATGCATAACGCCGGATGACTGGTTGATTAAAACTCTACTAATGAAAACGGGGGAACTGTAACGTTAACTTGTCAAAAAATAGATGAATGATAGTACAAAATGAGCTGGTGAGGAAATAATATTAAAATCAAAAAGATTACAACTAAAATTCAATTAATTTACTATCAGAGCCTTTTGACTTTCAACTTAGTCTACTTGCGAATGTTAATGGAATGAATGAATGAATGAATGAATGAACGAATGAATGAATGAATGAATAAATGAATGAATGAATGAACGAAGGAATGAACGAACGAACGAACGAATGAATGAATGATCGTTTCTTTGATTAGGCTAATTGGAAATCGTTTAATTAGATTGTTTAAACTTTATAGAACGTCAATTGCTTTTTATGGAAGATAAAATTTGCTTATTTTAACAATCTAATGTTTTAAACATATAATATCATATCATATCATATTATATGATATGATATGATATTATATGATATTATATGATATGATATGATATGATATGATATGATATGATATGATATGATATGATATAATACAATATAATATAATACAACACAATACAATATAATATAATATAATACAATATAATACTTATAATTATTTACGTTGTGAATCTAAGTTATAGTTGAATAATTTTTTGTTTGTCAGGGTTTGACTCCGTTCTACGTCTTTCAAGTCTTCAGCATTTTGTTATGGTCGGCGGCGGAGTCATATTATTACTACTCAGCGTGCATCTTCCTAATGTCGGTCGTTTCGCTGATCGCTCAAATTGTTCAAGAACGAATGGTATTTAGATATAAACTTTTTGACATCTCATTTTTCAAAATCTCGTATTTTTTAATATTTTGATTACACGTAGATGGAGAGGGCATTGAAAAAAACAGTGAACAATATAAGCACATGTCTCGTTGCTAGACCGGGAAGAGAAGGTGAATACAAATTTGCTCTACGGAACAATTTTAATAATTTACATTGATTTAAGAAACATCTGAAAAATCGTTTTATTTATTTATAAAGTAGTTTGAAATTTATTACATTTCAGGTGTGATGTTTGAAGAAACAAGCTCGATTAATTTGGTGCCAGGCGATGTCATACAGATACCTTCGAGCGGTTGCATCATGCAGTGTGATGCTGTCCTCAACTCGGGGACAGCCATCGTCAACGAAAGCATGCTTACAGGTTCCATCAACCTTCTACAAGATGTTTGGAAAATAAATTTTATTATCACTATCATATTATATCATCATCTTCATTTTCATACAAACGCTTAGCAGACATTTGTATCAATTTTTGTTTCAACTATTTTGTAATCCACAAAAGTTCGAGTTTGGTCTGTTTTGGAATGATTTGTTTTGAAATAAAAAGAAATTATCTTGAAAAACGCGATGGTATGAACTGCTGCAAGTTGGCTCCAACTTAGCAAAAATTTTAATGCATCCCGTTAGTTATATTCTCTTAATGTAATATTTAACCACAGGAGAAAGTGTTCCCATAACAAAGACAAGTGTTTTGGATAACGAGCTCGTGTTCAACGAGAAAGACCACAACAGAAATATTTTGTATTGTGGTACGTGCGTTATCCAAACACGCACGGTGAATATGCAACCCGTAACCGCTATGGTCATTAGAACAGGTTGCGATTTTTTATTTTTACTTTTATATATATATTGTAATTTATTTAGAAAATTTAAAATAATTAAATAAAATTGCACAAGACACTTAACATCGTCACAAAAATATTCAGGATTCTTGACAACAAAGGGATCATTGATTTGTTCAATTTTATATCCAAAATCGATGGATTTTAAGTTCACAAAAGATAGTTACAAGTACGTTGCTGCTCTATCCTGTGTAGCCGTTGTTGGCATGGTCTATACGGCATGCTGCATGGTCAGCAACATTTTAAATGCAATTTATTAACAATTTCGAAGTCATATTTTTCTATTTTTTGTATTAAAAACTTATTATTTATAAATTGTAATAAAAGAAATAGCAAACTTAATAACTCGAAACTGATTAATGTTGTGAGTGAAGACATTTAACTAACGATAGCAAAATGTTGATCATACCTTTAAAAAATAATTTCCACTATATAATTTATTAGGCCTTAAATGGATCGGTGGCAGAAGATGTCATCATTCGAATGTTGGACATCGTGACCATCGTTGTTCCTCCAGCGCTGCCAGCCGCTCTCACCTACAGCATCGCTATTGCCCAGTATCGTCTCAAGAGGAATTCCATATTCTGTCTCAACTCCAAGTCAATCAACGTCTGCGGCAGTCTCGATGCATTTTGTTTTGACAAAACAGGAACGTTAACTGAGGACGGATTAGATATCTACTGCATTCAGCCTTGTGGTAGTCCGGGAAATGATGTCATTAGTAGCAACAGTGATAGTGGCATAGTCTTCTGTTCAGATGATAACATTAGGTCAGCCCCTAAGTGTTATATTAAATAATACAGCGACAATTGATACCTATAAAGGATAAATAAATTGCCTTTGTCTTAGATTTATGAAGCCGATTTATATGAACGAAAAAGATGAAACGTCAAAACATTCTCAGCCACTATCATCGTATTACCTGGATCATATACGGATCAACATGGCCTCCTGTCACTCGCTCGTTTGTCTTGATGGAATTTTTTGTGGAGATCCAATTGACTTGAAAATGTTCGAATACACACAATGGGTTAATATATTTTTATTTTTTGTTTAATATTTGATTGCATTATCTAAACTCAACAATATAGATAACATAAAATAATAAATTATCAAGCACTTCATTGAATATGAAGATGCCACAATGACAGACCTCAAAACGCCGATAGTAGTTAAGCCTAAATTAGAAAATCAAGTAACTTCTTATTACAAGTTTTCTATTAACTAAATTTTAATTTTTTTTATAATGTTTTTTAAAATTTATTTTCGTTTTGCCTACTACACGATAATTCAGGAAAAAATGATACCCGAATATGGTGTATTGAAACAGATGCCATTCAGTTCAAAACTTCAGCGGATGTCTGTTATTGTCAGGAGCCAACAGAGGCCAGCTGATTCTTTCGACCCACTCAACACTTTTTCCGTCTACGCAAAAGGATCTCCTGAAACGATATCCTCGTTATCAATTGCCCACACAGGCTGGCAAAAAATGCTTATTGTTATATATGTTTTGTCATTTCGCTATTTGATGTTTGACACAAACTTAACATAAACTCTGTCTTTATCGAAATTTATCATTTTATCACAAACAGTCCCAGCCAACTTTAAGCAAGTTCTCGTGCACTACACTCGCCAAGGTTTCAGAGTGCTTGCCCTAGCCTGGAAGCCACTTTACAGCGATGTACCGACTAGTGATGTCAACGGCATTTTAAAAATCGTGGAAAAAATGGACAGGTAGCTTTTGATTTCCAGCTATTTTACTACGCTTTTATTAACTTCCCATGTTTGTCTGTTCATTTGTTGTTCGTAGCTCGTTTTTTAGTTTGTTTGTCCGTTCATTTGTTGTTCGTGAGTTTGTTTGTTCGTTTTTTCGTTCGTTCTCTCGTTTATTTGTTTTGTACATATATGAGTATAAATTTTATAAATTTTTTTTCTTTAACTGATTATGTGATTTGCGTTAAACGTTAAACTGTTGTTTGAACTGTAGAGAGCAGATCGAAAGTTCTCTGATTTTTCTTGGCCTTATAGTTATGGAAAATAAATTGAAAAAAGAAACAATTTCCACTATAAAAAAGTTGAAAAACGCTGACTTAAAAATTGTAATGGTTACAGGTCAGAATTTAAAAGTTTCACATTAAAATTTTTGTAGAATTAAAATTATTTGTAAAACTGGAAGATTTAAAAAATCGGATGGTTTTCTTCACAAAACAAATATTTTTAAAATATTATTCAATTGCTATAACTATAGATAATTACAACAACTGGAGGAAAGAAAATTGAATTAAAAATGCTTGCAGGTGACAATTTATTGACCGCGCTAAACATCGCACAAAAATGTTTCTTCATTGAAAGGAACGAAAGTGTTTACTTCATATCACTGGATACACCCAACAACTCTGTTGACATTCCTTTGTTGTCCTTTTGCCAAATAAATGAGTTTGAAGATGATCATGTTGAAAAGATAACGCTCAACGATGTAAGATTGACATTAAAATTTTTTTGTTGTGTTCGATTCTTCTTTACTGAAGTACATTATGATTTATCTCTTCATCTTTCAGTTTTTAGGCGTAAGTTCTAGCGAATCAAACTTAAAAGAAGCAGAGGTTAAGCAGACCAAATATCATTTTGCTATAACTGGCAAAATGTGGAAACTCTTCAGATCTCATTATCCTGATTTGGTTTCCAAGGTACCATTTACTGAAATAAATTGTAATTTTTCAATTTAATATTTATTTTTATTTGAAGTTGGTCGTCAGGGGCACGATATTTGCGCGGTTTTCTCCAGACCAGAAAAAACAACTGGTCGAAGAACTGCAAGCTGTTGGGTAATGTTTTCAATCATTATTCTTGATAAACTTCAATCAAATTGTTGCAGTTAATTTTATCGTGAAAATAAATAAATGAAGATATTACGTTGGAATGTGTGGTGATGGGGCGAATGATTGTGGCGCTCTGAAGACCGCTCACTCGGGAATTTCGCTGTCTGAGACTGAAGCATCTGTAGCGTCTCCGTTCACGTCGAAGCAGGCCAACATCTCCTGCGTGGTCAGACTCGTCAGGTCAGATTTCAACCTATCAAGATAGTAAAATGTTAACATTACTGAAAACTATTGAAATTTCTCAGTTTTTAAAATATTTAAAATCTTTTAAACAAACTGTTAAAATACAAATCAACTGACAACACCGTAAACCATCCAACAGGGAAGGGAGGTGTGCCTTAGCAACATCTTTTGGAATTTTCAAATTCATGACGGCATACAGCATGAACCAGTTTCTCATCGCGTGCATTTTTATTTGGGTTAGATAAATTTACTTTTTTTTATAAAAAATATTATTGTTAGCAGTGTATTTTATTTTTTTCATTTAAATAGAATCTAACCTTGCTGAGTGACATGCAGTTCATGTATCAAGACATCTTCATGCTCACTCCACTGTCATTTACATGTTTGTTTAAACTTTCTCATTCAGATTCTTAAATTCAAAAATTGTTTCAACAGTAAGGTAACATTTAGTACCTCATATTCAAAAATGATCACTAAGTAATAATTGCTTGTAGTAGATAATTTGATTAAAAGTTACTTCAAAATTTTAAATAAAAATTTCACACACTAATATTATAAATGATAAAAAAATTAATTTTTCAAAACCATATTTTTAATTTAAATGTAAAAAAATCAATTCGGCTTTCTAAAAAAAACAATTTGGAGGAAATCGTCAAATTATTAGGCCTAAAAATGATTCTTGCAATTAAAAGTTGAAATTTTACAATTCCATTGTTTTTTATTTGGATTTAAAACCTATAAAGACAAAGCATAAAAGCACACCTACTTGAAAGCATCAGAAGGAAGAATGCTGACATTAAATATTAAACTTCAATTCATAAACATGCGACAAATTTCTGCCATGACGAAAACTTAAAGTACTTCATAAAATTAGAAAATTATTTTTCTGAAATAATTCCGCCCAGTTTGCTTCACATCATCGTACAAAGTGTTGGTAGCCAGAAAACCAATGATCAGCTTGGTTGCTTTCACTCCGTTACTTTCCATTGTAACGAACCTGGCACTGAACTTGGCGACCATGATTTTCATGTACTACTTCACGAAAAACCAAACATGGTTAGTAAAAGTACAATTTTAAGTTCATTATTTCAATCTGCATTTGAATGTTTTTTTCATTTGAATGAGCGTGTCTGTGCTCTGGTGTATGTATTTAAATGTTCATTTTGTTCATACGTACATAATTCGATACAAAGTCATATTTACGAAGTATGGCTGTGTCACCGTAATATGAATCTGAGCTTATAAAGAAGTCTCAACTCCAATGATGAGTTTATAAAAAATTGTAAGAAATCTACAAAGCAATCAGAGCTTTAAAAACTATTGAAATCTGTTTTTCAAGCATTCACCCGAACTATACTATTGAGCTTGAGATAATTTCAACCATGCCAAGACATAATTTCAGTGTTTTTTCAACAACCGTATAAAACGTTTTAGCGTTTGAACCAGGCGGCTTGAAAATTAATTTGGAAATTATATACAATTTGTTTGTGAAGGAATTTGAGCTATAGTGCTTGAACTTTAATGCTAACGAGAGGCGTTTGCGTCATTATATAACCGGCCATCATCGATTTCATCTGCCTTAGGTAACGTTAAAAGATTTCATAAACTTATGATGTCTTTTTAATGTTGCTCTTTCTTAATAAAAATATGAATGAGCAATTCCAACTTAAAGTTTTGTGACTTTACTTGACTATCGAAAATTTGGTTGTTTAAAACAGCCATTTAATATGGGTTTACTGCAAATCAATTATATCTAAATTGTATAATATAAGCTCCTACTTCATCCGGTGTACCATGAGTAATAAATTAAAGATCAATTAAATGCCTGTTTGTATGAAAATTTATATTATTATTATTATTATTATTGAAACATTTATGAAGCGCTAATTAAACGAATCTCAAAAGCGCTATCTAACAAAAACTGAACTTAACAACATAATTGAAATAACAAACGAGAAATCATTATACATCGCACAGAAATAAGGTAAAAATTTGGTCATAAACAAAAAAGTAATCAATTCAATATAACGAAAATACGAAATAATATTTAGAACATGTCGACTAAACAGAAAGAATTGATCAATAATGCATTACAATGAAAATAAATGAGATTTCAGTTTCTTCTTGGAATCACGCAGGTTTAGGTCCGGATTTCTGAGAGCAGCAGGCAGGTTGTTCCAAACAGTTGGTCCAGAAACAGCAATGTTACGAGAGCCCATACGGAGACTCGTTGTTGGGATCAACAGCAGGTTTGAAACATCGGATCTCAAGTGTGTTCCAGATGCTTTTGAAGATCTCTTTTTGAACCTGTCAGACAAATAAGATGGAGCTAGACCGTTGATAGACTTGTAGACAAGTGTTGAAATTTTGAACAACACTCTTTTGTCGACGGTTAGCCAATGAAGTTCTTTCAATATTGGAGACACATGATCGTATTTTTGAGCTCCAACAACAACTTTTGCGGCTCGATTCTGTATTGATTGAAGTACAGCCATGGATCGATCAGGTAAGTCATAAAACAAACTGTTGCAATAGTCGACGCGTGAGTCCACAAATGCATGAACCAACGTCTGCAACGTGGATGTATCTAAGGATCGTCGAATTTGATTGATTTTCCTGATTTGAAACATGCATTCGGCTGAGAGCTTCTTAATGTGTTGTTTCATTGACAAACCTGAGTCAATCATGAAGCCCAGATTAGCTGCTGTCTGACAAAATGGGATGACCTCATCATTAACAGTTATTGAATTTATATCTATTCTTGAAAGTTGCTGCCATGTTCCAATTGGTAAAAAAACAGTCTTGTTTTGGTTTAGTTTTAAACCATTGTTTTGCATCCACTTATTGACCCCAGACAAACATTTAACCAGTTTGTCCAATTCTGATTTAAAAGAATCTGGCCTGCTCGTAACAATAATTTGCAAGTCGTCCGCAAAAGCATGACCTGAAAAACCAAATGATTCTATTATCTTTAGTACTTCAGATGTATAGATAAGGAATAGAATAGGACCTAAAACCGAACCTTGTGGCACACCAGACAGCATGACATTAACCTCAGACAATTTACCACCGAATGATACCTATTGTGATCTACCTACCAGATACGACTCAAACCACCTCAGAACAGCACCAGAGATTCCAAAACTGCAACGTAGTCTTGTTAAAAATACTTTGTGATCTACGCAATCAAATGCGGATGACATATCAAGAAAAACTAGCATTGCCACATTTTGTTCATCAATTGCCCCGTACACTTCTGAGAAAACTTGCAAAAGAGCATTTCAGTCGAGTGGTACTGACGGAATCCAGATTGATATTTCGGCAATAAATTGTTATTGTTCAAGTAACTGAGTGTTTTCCTGGCAACCACACGTTCGATAATTTTGGATAGGAAAGACAGATTAGAAATTGGTCTGTAGTTCCCAACATCATTTTCGTCTAGATTATGTTTCTTCAGCAGCGGAGTTATGATAGCATGCTTGCAGCCAGAAGGAAACTGTCCCACATTTAAACTGCTGTTTATCAGGTCTACCAACAATGGTGCGAATAGTTTTATAAACTTCTTTAATACGTGGGTAGGTATTTCATCTTGTTGACACGACTTTGTAGGTGAGTTTTGAACTAACTGTATTACCTCCTCTTTAGAAACCATAGAAAACGTTGAGAACAAACTATTATTGACACCTGATTGGAATTCTGCCAGGCTCAGTTGAGCATCGTTGTTGACACTATCTCTCAGCTTGCTTAACTTTTCATTGAAATAGCACATAAATCGATCAGGTGTTAGTTCATCCATATCCGAGCAGGATTTATCGTTACGACCCCTACAGAGAATGCTGTTCACAACCCGCCAAAGATTTTTTGGTTTCATCTTATTGTCATCAACAATTTTTGTCCAATACTGACGACGTTTTTTAGAGAAAAGTTCCAATTTATTCTTCAAAGCAGTCTTCCATTCATCTTGATGAATCAACTGTGAACTTTTTCTGTATCTTCTTTCCATTTTTCTGCACAAACGCTTGGCTAACCTGCAATCATTATCAAACCACGGAGCCATACGAACGTTATTGGTAGTCACTGCACGAATAGGGACAACTTTATCAGCAATAGGTTTTAACTCGTTGTTAAATAAATGCAATTCCTTGTCTACCTCATTGCTTTGACATGATTTGGAGAGTGGAGATTCAAGCACGAGTTTGATGAAGTCATCAACATTCATCTGATTCTACATTTTAGAATTTTTTTTAATTCCAACCAAATATCCTCGAGTCATCGACAGTTCAGCCCAAATAAAACTATGATCAGAATAAATTCCACTTGGATGAACTAAACAATCATGAACTGGAAAATCCTCGGAGGTTACTATCAAGTCTAGTGTACCACCACGTAAATGTGTTGGTGCTTTTACACGATTGATGAGTTGAAAATTATCAAAGATATCATTTAAATTAGCAGCATAAGGATCATTCGTCTTTTCAACGTGCACATTGAAGTCCCCGGTTAAAATAATTCGAGAACTGAGTACTGTAATGTTTTCCAGAATAGAAATCAGTTCTTTAAAAAATAATCCAGACAGCTGTGCAGGACCCGGTCTGTAAATAGCGAGCAAAATAAACTGACTATTAACTGTGAACCTGACCGCCAAAACTTCAAATGTTGTAACTGTAGGTAAGGCTATTTTTTTACATTTAAACATAGACAAAAAAATATTATCAATCCACCATGGAGAGGGTCGTTATCTCTTACACAATCTACAAAGCGGTAACCAGGAGGAGTAGATAACGCAATGGAGGGATTTTCTGATGAACCATGCCATAATTCAGTAACAACAAAAATATCCAAACCATCACTGATCAAATCATAAATGATGTTGTACTTTGAGCCAATCGATCTTATATTTAGTAAACCCAATTTTATTTTAACCACACAAAAGTTATTATTAGTCCGATCATTTTTGATTCCACCAATATTTCTACCAACAGCACCACCTTTCATTACATTGTTATTACCTACTTTTTTAAGATCATTAAAACCACCACTTTCATTACGATCATTACCGGTACCATTTGTTATTACGCAATCACTACCATCATCTTTACCACAACCATTTATACCAATAACGTTCAGATCGCTTCCAGTACCACAGACCATCG
Organism: Helobdella robusta; assembly: GCF_000326865.2. Taxonomy (NCBI): domain Eukaryota; kingdom Metazoa; phylum Annelida; class Clitellata; order Rhynchobdellida; family Glossiphoniidae; genus Helobdella; species Helobdella robusta. The sequence continues at coordinate 1,811,192 of NW_008704124.1, read as the reverse complement.
AATAACCACCACCATCAAGACCATGACCATCATTACAACAACCAAAATTAACATTACCATTTAAATCATTGCCAGTGCCTTTCATCATTAAACATTTATTACCGTCGAGAGATGAATCCAAATAATCGTCACCAATAACTCCAAGCGTCAGACTGCGAACACCAAAATCTTCACACAAACAACATTACTATTATTATTCAAATTAAAACTAACATCTTTTATGTTAAAATTGCCACCACCTTCTTTACCACTAACTCTATCACTTGCATTAATATGACCATAATTTTTAAAATCATTAACATTACAATTTGATATCGAATATTTTCTAATATCATCACCACGGCCATCATCATACCCACAAACATTACCAACAAAACTACTACCACCAATACTCTTTGTCGTCAAAGAGTCACCATGAAAGCCATCATCACCACCAACATTATTAGTTTTCGTCAGTTGAACACCTAGGTCTGTCTCTGAGTTACCGAAAATTTGACCACCCTCCATTTGCCAACCTGACCTCTTACAAGGTATAAAAAACCCTTGTCAGAAGCTTCCAATGCCCTTGCCTCCTCTATCTTTGACCTCAGTTCCTTTCTCTGCTCTGGGGAGAGATCGTGACTGAGTCCGATGCGACCCAGGCTGACGTCAAGCGATTTTAATTTAGAGACGTTTTTAATTATCATGTTTTTTATGTCAACACTATCCATTTTCAAAAGCAGCGGTCGGGTATGATCGTCTGATTTTTTTCCGAGTCTAGTTAGATGAACTAGGTTAGCATCAACAACATTATTAGACAGGTGTTTCAGAATTTTCATGACGTCCACCCGATCACTGCCACTCTCAGGCAAATGAAACATAATTAAATTATTTTCTCTTTCTTTGATTTGTTTAGCATCATTTATTGTCGTCTGGACTGTTTTTACTTCAGCCTTGATATCATCAGTGTGTCTTTTAATCCCGCGACTGACGATATCTGCAAATGATACTTTCATATCATTCTTCAAGATGTTCAATTCACCACGAAAAACATCAGAGCTCTCAAGTTGGTTTAACTTTTCTTTATTACTTTCTATTACTGCGTTGATATTCTCGAGCTCAGACTTTATATTTGCATTCAAATCGTTCAATGTGTTGAGTTTGTTGAAAACATCTTTTCTGAGAGAATCGACAGAGCTGGTCAACTTTTTAATGTTAGGTCCCTGACTTGAGCATCTATCACAGAACCATCTGAGGTTGGTGCTGGAATCCAAGAGGTTGCAAACCTCTTCAGGAATTGAAACACAGTTCGCATGCGCAAAGAACTCACACTGAGAACATTTAACAGCCTTCCCCTGACCTTTCGCCTCTGAACATTGCAAACATTTATTTTTATTCATTTTCACCAAAAAACAGTTTAACTTTCAATTTATAATATTGAACGTTAGAATCTGAGTTAATGTTCGTACACAACACTCCTTATGCGTTGACGACAACAAATTATATTCAGCTAGTTTAAAAAAAAGCTATATAACAATACAAGTTAATTCTAAATTAAATTATTTAATTAAATTGTTAACTAATTCAAAAAATAAAAATACGGTGATACTCCTCTTAATTTATGCTTTAAAAGGAATCCAAAATTAACAATATAACCTCGATATAAATTTGATAAAAATTACAAAAACGCAGAGAATATCAAATACGGCTAAACCCAACGTAGCGAAAAAAATGTATCTGAATACTGCATACTCAGAAGAAAAATGCTGATTAAAATTTATTTTTGAACAATTTGTAAGGTACGAGGATGGAGTGACGGATGAATTCATCAGCCATTTGAGCACATGCATCTACCTGGTGACCGCCATACATATCCCCATCATGGCCGTGATTTACTCGCGGGGACCACCTTTTCAAAAACATTTCATGTTCAACTGTTAGCGATCTTTCAATTTTGATTTAAATTATATTTACCGTTTATTGAAATACAATTTCAATCACAAATTTTAAAAAATTCTCCCCACGTAGAAATATAAATTTAACCGATTGCAAATTCTCTATGTACTTTTTCTCGACCCTATTTGTTCCATTTTGATGTTTTGACATTAGAATTGCTTCAACCCGACTAATTCAATTCTCAGTTAATCTATATTTAACTGTAGATCAAGTGAATATTGTAGTTAATGAAGGATATGTGTGATTTAGTGATCTGTTAAGCATCGTTCGATGTACATACGATAATGAATACTTTGCAGATGCTTTTGTGATCAATTTGATAATTGTGATAACGGCCAGCTATCTCATGATCATGTACTCCAATCCATGGTGGTCCACTCTTATGAAGGTATCTCGCAATTTTATTTTTTTTGTATTGCAGCCATTGCGAATCTGTTCTGCTTTGATTAGTTTTTATTTTAAAAAAATGAAATTGGGCGTGATTTTGAAATTTTGTATATATAAAAAAAAATAATGTTGAAACTATGAAAGTTGTTTCTAAATATTTAATTGTAATTTATTTTTTTTCTCCAGTTCAAAATGCCTCCATCGTATGAATACAGGGGTGTAATAGTTGGTATAACCACATTCCACTTCATTCTGTGCTACCTTTTCGAGGTTAGCAATTTTTTGATAAAATCAATACTTCTTGAGTTGTCGTAAGTATTATCTGTACTGAAAGTTGATATAATCATTAGATTATATAAACAGACTTAATCTAAACTTAATTTCATCTTTGTTTAAACTCACTTTCACTCTCACTCTATCCATTTCGTCATTCACAGAAACATGTCATTGGGGAATATGTTGAAACCATTGTTCAGCCCTGGCTGTCTAAGCTGTGCTTAAAGACGGCAACTAAATATGAAATCATCGAAAGAGAACTCAGTGTCAATGAAGAATGGCCTCGCGTGACTAGAATGGATATTGATCATTTCATGGATAGGGAGGTTGACGTTGAACCAGATACCGAGTCAGAGCAACCTATAAATTCGCTTAATGAAAAACGCCAGGAATGTCCTCCTGAAGTGAACGATCATGCAAAAAAAGTAAATTTAATATTTTCTCTTTTGTTTTGAAAGCTGCAAATGATGATTGTTAACTTTAATTTCCAGATTTCTTCAATGAACGAAATCTCATTTCACAACAAATGCTTTCAAATCGATTGTGCTAATGAAGAAACTGAAGTCTGAACATTTTTTAAAACCTTTGAAAGCGTTTTGTAAATAATTTTCGACATTAAGCAAACTTTTACTTTTTTACTTTATAACATTTATTTTAAAAAATTATTTGAATCGATAAATTTTAGATGAAAAACGTTAAGACCGGGTTAAAATCCTTTCTTAATGTTAGAAACGCTTACCGAAAATCCTAACATTACCTACTGTGACGCTGACCTAGAAGCATTTGCCCACAATCAATAATCATCTGCGCTTTCAGCAAACCTTAAATACCTACTATTTTTTTTTTAACTTGCTTTATCTTGAATAGGATATCTTTTCGAAACATTTCTTTCAATATTTTATTCTGCACTATAGGTTTTATTCTCACGACAATTTAAAGAGATCCCGATTGAATTTAATTGATTTACTTAATTTTTAATTTAAAAATTTTAAAAATCTTGATTTTGAAAAAGTCATGGTTTGATCGTTAAAATTTTTAACGCTCAAATCACTCACGTGTTTTCTGAAACTGAAGCATTATTTAATCGTTTGGTTTGTCATTCGTTTGATTTTCTGTTTAAGGACGTTGAAATTTCGTGACTTAGTCTAAATTTCGTCAAGCTTATGTATATATATATTAATAATTTAAAACTGTAAAAAGTTAATCACAGTTTTATGAAAAGAAGACTTGTCTCTCAAAGTGTATCGCTTAGATCCAAACATTTACTTATCAGAAAAAGCGTGGCATCCTTTGTGGACATCACTTTAATAGATTCCTAACAAAAGTTTCAAAATATATTTCTTCAATATCTGGGGTTCAATAATTTCTCATCGTGTGCTAAGTGGTTAAATTAAGCTGTGGTATCAAAATTCTGTTTCTACATTTTATGTGGACACGTCTGTGAATGATGTTTCTCAGTTTATAGAATTCCAAGTGCTTTGTCCTGTATCGAATTCCAAGTGCTTTGTTATTTGTGTGTGTGTGTGTGTGTTTGTGTGTTGTGTGTGTGTGTGAAATCATTATCCTTTTATTATCCCTTCATTTTAACAACAAATCCAGTGCTCCCCCGTTGTAAACGTTATTTGTGTTGAAAGTTATTAAAATTCATTTTTTAACGAAAAAAGTAGTGTTTTTGAAGGAAAAATGAACATTATTAGCCCCAAAAATGATGGTAAGTAAAATTTTGACTACATTATCATAAAAGTTAGCTTCCGTTCAAATGTTGGTCTCTTCCGGCGAAAATTGAAGCATCCAAAACAAATTTGTGAAAGTTCTCCCATCCAGGTGTTCCTTCCTAACCCAACTTTGAAAATGTTTTTAGTAGAAATTCTCTACCCCCCGGTCATTAACTTTTGATAACTTTTAATTGCATCATTTTTTTAAGCTTATTTTTCTCCGGTTTCCACTTTTTTAACTTTAAATGTTAGTTAAATTTAAGCGCTCCTATGGCAAAAACGTATTTTGGATCACGGGGTAAATAATTCATAAAGCCAAATTGGCATTATTTGTAATCGCAGCAACAAAATCCGATCTCGACCTTCTGAATAATATTTTTATAAATAACAGAATTTAATAAAATAAAATCGTCGGATGGTTCGTCATAAAAACTTTCAAATGTTTCTTTTTCTTCAACTTTCATTCTCAATGGTAGCCATTTTATCATCTTATTTGTTCTATCGAGTTATGCCATATTGTTTTTATTTATTTATTCATGAAATTTGTATGTGCGAGATAAAATATTTTATATAAATAAATAAAATTTAATTAAAAAATCAATTAATTTTATTTTATTATTCATTAAATTATTCAATTTCAATTTATGGTAGAAGAATAAAATGGATGTACTGGCAGTATTCGTTATTTATTAATAATAAATTTATTATTATTATTAAATAATAAGTTTGTAATCAAAGAAATTTTTTAGTGTTTTAATTTCTGTTTGTTACTCTGTTGCATTTTATAATTTATATCAAATTAAAATTAATTAAAATTAAAGCTGATAAAAATTTAAAGTGAAAAGTTTAGTTAATTAAAGAGGCATAAACCCTTGCTGTATTTATTATTTTATATTTATTTATTTTATAAGGATTTTCTATTTTTAATTTATCATTTATCGTTATTGAATTATTTAAAAATATAATAATTATTAATGTTAGTTATTAATATTGTTAAATATTAATATTATAATTTACATTGATAAGCTGTAGGTCAGGACATGCAGCACTGCAATTTTAATTATTTTTTAAATTTTTTATTAGAGTCTTCTAATAATAAATAATATCAATTTCAATTTTAAGTTTTTTTTCTTGTTTTATTAAAAGCTAATAAACAGTTAATTTTGACATTTGTTGTATTTACTTTTACTTATAAAAAGTAAAGACTAAACTGCCAACCAAGTTGTGACGAGTTCTTATTTGATTTCGCTTGATTCTGTGAGTTAAAGGATCACTAATTTCGCCTAATAATCCTTTCCTTTCAAAAAGATCATAAACAAGCAAGTGATGTTTCTTTACTTGTTTTTCTAAATTCATTTTTTATACATATTATAATCAGACATTTAAATAAGCAATGCAATGCAAATAAATTTAACTTTTTATTTGATTATTTTCATTTAATTATATTGAATAGTTGAAGAAAAAATGTCTGATGTTGATCCGGAGACTTTATTGGAATGGCTGCAAACAGGACATGGTAGCGAAAGAGACATGCAGCTGATTGCTTTGGAGCAGTTATGCATGCTGCTTCTTATGTCTGATAATGTAGACAGGTGTTTTGAAAGGTAATACATGTTATTAAATGTGTTTGCAATTTTTTCCACTTTAATAATAGTCATAGATAGTTTTGTAGAAATATTCATCTGTTTTTAATAAGAATAACTTTTAAAAATATTTCAGTTGTCCTCCGAGAACATTCCTTCCAGCTCTGTGTCAAATCTTTTTAGACGAAACAGCACCTGATTCTGTGTTGGAAGTGACTGCTAGAGCCATCACTTATTATTTAGACGTGTCCGCTGAATGTACTAGAAGAATAATTGCTGTTGATGGAGCAGTCAAGGCACTTTGTAACAAATTAGTCATCACAGACGTTGAATCAAGAACCAGCAAAGATCTTATTGAACAATGCATTAAGGTAAGTTATTTGTTTGTAAATTTATATTTGAAATTTCTTTTAACTAAAGATTTATATTTATAGGTTTTTTACTTTCAATTTTTTGACTGATCTGTCAAATTAATCTTTCAAGGTGCTCGAGTTTGTTTGCACAAGAGAATCAGGAGCAGTATTTGAGGCAGGTGGGCTTCAATGTGTTTTAACATTCATCAGAGAACATGGAACCCAAGTTTGCTCCATTTTATTTCTAAAATAACTTTTTATTTAAAAATTTTCAATTATTTTTTGATTGAGGGGCAAATTTTATTAGCACTTTTTTGACTAACAATTGAGATAGCATTGGTCTTTTATTGCTATTATTAGGTTATTTCTGTCATTTCTTTTATCAATCAAATCAACATGAAGGCCCAAGCCTGAAGCCGTAATGAGCATTTAATTTGCTTGATTTTGTGACAGCTTGTCTGCCTACCCATTTAATCCATTATAACTAATTTTATTTAACAATACATAATTTCAATGTTAAAAAATTGCATGACAAATTTCTGGCTTAATTTTATGATTTGGTAAAAACCATAAAAAGATGTCAAGAAAATTTTATTTATTAGTAGTGGAAAAGTTTTTTTATTTTGACTGACCAACTTGCAGGCTGGTTAGAGAAAATATTTTTGCAACCCAGATAAAATATGAAATTGTAAGATATTGATTAAGAAACAAGGGCAAACAAAACTTTTATCAACTCACTTGACAGCTATTATTATTCTGTTGATGCTTGGCTCTACACCAGTAGTGGGCAGATCTTCCCAGGTTGAACTATACAAATTCTTCTTTTTCTCATTGAGCAATATGTTTGCCTGGTAGGGAACTGACTTCAGTAACATGTTCTTGCAAGGTTTTTTGCTGCAAGATAATTATTCCTTCATGGTCATCTGTTTTGACTTTTTTAGTTTTGTGTATAACTTGTATGTTTCGTTTTAAAGTATTTTTTATGTTATATTCTTTAATAACGTCTACACTAGAGTTGTTGGTGTACGTTAATATTTCCACTTTTACTCTTAACTGCATTCGAGGTGTATTTTTTAATAGTCAATCATAGAGTGATAATTCAAAGTATTGTACAACGTTTTCATTATTTTAACATTAAAAAGCACTGTACCGTATGAATATCCAAACTATTTCCTGATTTGCATTTTATTAAGGCTCAACTAAGACGGGAATTCTGAACTGACAAACCATGTTTTCTCGTAGATGGCATGCAAATCAATTAAACATTAGTAACAATCAAAAAACTGAAAATATTTAAAATGAAACGTTAGAAAATAATGCTAGAAATTAGGAGTTCTTTTATTTTGATAGAAAAAAATTTAAAAAGCCATTTCATTTCATCTTTGATGTGCATTTGTAGGAAATCATGGAAAAATGTTTTAACGGTGGACTGGATGAATTAATTACATAGGCCTTATGTTGTTTTCTTCTGTATGAGTGTTTTTACATCAAAATAGTTCTATAGAAGGTCTTTGGATGAATTATTGATACTATGATGTATGAATGATGAAATTTGAATTTGATTTGAAAATTAATGTTGAAACTAGGTGCACAAAGATACCTTACATTCAGCCATGTCGGTTGTGACGAGGTTGTGTGGTAAAATGGAACCTCAGGATTTGTCATTGGACTTTTGCGTTGGCTCTCTGTCGAACTTGCTCGAGGATGAAGATTCATTTGTTAGTTTTTTTTACAAGTTTAGATTTTCACTTTCAAAGGTTACTGCATTTTGAATTACACAATTTAAATTGCAGAACTGAACAAATTATTATTTATATATTGAATTCATTTGTTTTTTTTTCTTAATTTATCAGCTAATGCAGCTTTGTATGTTAATAGTGGTTTGTTTTAAAAAACATTTCTGCAGTGCTGTTTTTAGTAGACATCTAGAAAGTAGAAAATGAGGTTTTTGTTTTAAATAATTGTATAATTTGTTTGATTTAAGAATCTAGTGCATTAATGCTACAAAAAGATAAGGTTAAACAACTATGAAAAAAAGTATAAATATAATATAAAAATAAAAAAAAAATAGGAATCTATATGAGGCTTGTATTAATTTAATACCGTTCCTATGATACTAGTCCAATCAGCTTGTCCTAATCTAATACTGTTATTCAGGAGAATGAATTCATTCATCATGCTTCCATCTATTTTATATTTAATTTAAATAAACTAATAAATATGCCTTTGTCATTCAGTCTCTAACCTCATCCAGAGTAGTGAAGCTTAGTTAAATTTATTTTGTATTTCAAGTCAAAAGTATCATGCTAGTTCATACTTTTTCAAGTTGGCACTAGAATGTTTACTTCAGAAAGTTGAAACTTGTTCAGGCATTTTTAACTGAAATATTATCAACTCTAAAGCTTTATTAATGGCTTAAACGTTATATAGAGGATCAGTAATTTAGATTTATTTTGTTCAAAAAAATATATAAAAGTTAATTTTAATTTTATTAAATTTTAAACATAAATTGTTTAACATGTTGTTGTGGTGGTGGTCAGGTCGCTGACGGTGCTCTTCGATGTTTTGCTTCACTGGCCGATAGATTCATCAGGAGAGGAGTTGATCCATTACCATTGGCTCGAAATGGATTGATGGATGAATTATTATCCAGACTGCAGTGTGGTGGTCCGTCATTGCATTCTTCTGCATCATCTGCCGCCCTTCCTGGGGCTGTAGGTCTTGCTCCAACAGTTAATGCCACTTCTGAATTGAAATCGTCCAATCAGAGTTTCTCAATTGTCATCAGTTTGCTGTTGACCTTATGTAGAGGTTCAGAATCTTTCACCCATGACCTTTTTAGGTCAAATCTGCCTGCTGCTATTGAGAAGGCCATGCAAGGTGATGATAGGTCAGTTTTCATAGGGTCACGTTTCTAATTTCTTGTTTAATTTTTATATATTTCAATTTTATTTTATATTTTTAGCGTAATTTTTAGTTTATCGTTTTTAATCTTATTATTATATTAATTCTTTGCGTGTGTATTAAACTTTTTAAGAGTTTGATTTTTGTAAAAAAAAAAAAAATTCAAATAATTTACAACATCCACGTTGTGCCATTCATTTTTACAGATGTGTCATGGATACAATGAGATTGGTAGATTTGCTGATGATTTTGTTGTGTGAGGGTAGGAAAGCCCTTCCGAAACAGGGTGGAGGAGCTAACCTGGCTGGACCACTCGGACCGAGGAGAAGTGAAAGTTCGGGCGAGCGATCCCACAGGCAGTTGATTGACTGCATCAGATGCAAAGATACCGATGCTTTAATCGATGCCATTGACAACTGCAGTATGTTTTTTCCTTTTTTCAACTTTCTTCTTCTTTCTTGAAAAGATATGCACCAAAATAAATAATTATGAAATTGTAATTTTTAAAGTATCGGTAGTGCTATTTAAAAGTCATCAAACGTGAATTGTTTGCAGACATGGAGGTCAATTACACAGATGACGTTGGTCAAACATTACTGAACTGGGCTGCTGCATTTGGAACTCACGAGATGGTAGGCACTATTGATATATTAAGTGCATTGGTGCACTAAGTGCATTGGCGCATTAAGTGCATTGGTGCATTAAGTGCATTGGTACATCAAGTACATTGGTACATTAAGTACATTGGTATATTAAGTGCATTGGTATGCAAATAAAAAAAGTTTTGAGTTTTCATTTGCACATTGCCTGCATTTTGGTTTAAACAGATGATTAAATCTTGTTTTGCAACAATATACAAAGAGAGTTAATTTGTGGTGTATGAGAGGTTGTATAATATCTCCATCAAATTTAATATGTCTGGTTTAATAATTTTTGCTGATTCAACAGATTTAATTTTCAATTTAAGGTTGAATTCTTATGCGAGCGAGGAGCTGATGTGAATAGGGGCATGAGGTCGTCTTCGCTGCACTACGCTGCTTGTTTTGGAAGGCCACAGATTGTTAAGGTTGGTTGCTTTCATAATTCAGAATAAAAATTCATATCTCATTCAATATCTAGTTCAATGTATTTTTCAAATAGCAATTTTAAAGTTTCAGCTGATTTCAGATAGGTTATAAATAAAATACATTATAATAAAATACATATTTTTTTGTAATTTCAGACTCTTCTACGTTATGGTGCTAATCCAGACCTGAGAGATGAAGATGGCAAGTCTGCACTTGACAAGGCTAGGGAAAGAGGAGATGAAGGCCACAGGGAAGTTGTCCACATCCTCCAATCACCGGGTTTGTTTTTTAAATGTATGGATGGTTCACAGAAAATGTTATTATTAACAAAACCTTGGTATATTTTATTAAAATTGATTTTTTTTTCATAATTTTCCATTTCCATTCTTAATTCCTTCTTCTTCTGTTTTTCTAAGTTATGCATTCTCAATCCATTGAGATACAAATTGCCTCTGCTAATTGCCAACCTATCCAGTTCTCATTTCATCATGTCAGTGCATTCGTTTACATGTTCCTCTAATGAATTCAGATGTGATCATAAAAGATTTTAACAAAACATTGAGTCAGTTTTCTGTTTTAAACACAGCAGAAGTTTTTGTCTTCTTGAACGTGCGTAGGAGGAGGAGGAGGAAGATATTATTTTTGATGATCAGTGATCGATCATTTATGATTTTAAAATATACTTCTCACTGAAGGGGAGTGGTTGGTGACAGGTGAACCGTCTCACACCTCAACGTTGAATGCCGCTGCAACATCTGCTGCTCAACAGGCAGCTGTTGCTGCCACAGAAAATGAACCACCACCACAACAACAGCCCGATCACGGACCGCCTGACAATGATCCTGAAATGATTCCAATTTATATGAAGAAACTTCTGCCCATCTTCATCCACACATTTCAATCATCCATGTGGCTGCCAGTCAGGTATGATTAGTATGTTCGGTGATGACGACGACGATGAGGATAAATGATAAATGAAAAATCATCTTTATTAATCATTTACATCCATCTGCACGTCGATTGATGAAAACCATTTTTTGTTAAGTGAAATTTTATATCAAAGAAATCTGAGGAAAACTTTGTTTATAAAATTTTATGGTTCTGATGGTGGCTTTCAAACAGATTCTTTGATGAAATCTCTGATGATAAATAGTGATGTTTAAACATGACAATTTTATCTGATGTTGTACTCTTTGTGTGTGTGTGTGTGTGTGTGTGTGTGTGTGTCTGTGTGTGTGTGTGTGTGTGTGTGTGTGTGTGTGTGTGTGTGTGTGTGTGTGTGTGTGCTTGTGGGCTTGCGTCTGTGTAAAAAACCAAATTTTACTTTTATTTAGTATTGTATATATATATTTTTTAATTTACAAAATTTTTCTTTCACAGAAAGGCCAGTTTGACATTAATAAAAAAAATAATCGGTTATATTGAGGCATCGCTTCTCGAAGAAATTGTCAAGCCTGATTCAACGTCATCAAATAGCAACATATCAGTCCAGTTGTCTGAAATTCTCTCGACCGTCCTGAATGCAGAGGTTGTGCACGTGTTATATAATTATAGTACATGCATATAATTAACATTTCTTGAAATCTTACCTAATTGTTTTTTTTGGCATGACATTATCTACCAATTAATATCTAAATTCAGGAAGAGGAGGAAAGCCATTATGTGGTTCTGCAGATAATCCAAGAGCTGCTGAAGAAGTATCCATCAGCATTCATGGACCAGTTTGTGCAGTTGGGCATCTTCAATCGCATACAGAATATGGCTGGTGGCGAGGGAAACGAGGATGAGAAGATCGCTAGTCATGCATTCAGTGATCACAACTCTCATGTCGGTTTCTTTCTTATTAATTATTCGTTGGTCGCGCGTTTTTTCTTAATTCCATCATATTCCAATTTTTCATTCAGAACACTTCAATTGCATCTGCCAATTTTGACAAATCATCTACATCATCTCTATCAACCACGGTGGCATCCGATCACAAAGAAATGGTTATGTTCAGACCATACACATGGAAAAGTTGGTGTTTGGTAAGAGGTAGAGATTGCATTTATTTGTGGTCTGAATATGCAGCTCTTGAACTTTCAAACGGTAGTAATGGCTGGTTCCGATACATATTAGAGAATAAATTGTCGACCATGTACTCCAGTGGGAGCCCAGAGGGTGGAACTGATAGTTCAGGTCACTCTCTTTTCCATTTTTAAATAAGTCTTATTTATTCAAGTTGACAATTAGCCTCATTGTTTTTTTTCATAGAGAATCGAGGAGAATTTCTTGAGAAACTTCAAAAAGTGAGGAATCAAGTAAAAGCCAGCATACCAGTTCAGTCAATTTTTGCAACCACTGATGCATCAGCCCTGGTTGTTGGAAATTGGACTTTCGTCTGCAAGAATGATAATGAGCTACACATTCAAAATTCAGATGGACAACAGGTTTACTTCATTCTTTTGACTGCATCATCATTCTTAATAGTAATGGGAGAAAAAAAAAATGTTTGATCATCTGAAACGTTTCGTTGAATGTGCTTTACATTTTCTTAATGTTTGAAATTTTTAATTTCTATTTATTTTATTTGCTGATTGTTTTATGATTCATTGTTTCATTAATTTGATTTGTTTGTCATGGTTTTCTATCCAGACGACCATATTGAAAGAAGATCAGACAGGGTTCATCTTTGAGTCCAACAGAGGTACAAAGCATCCTTTCATATCCGCAATATCTCTGGGACCTGAGTTTGCATCTGGGTGGGCTGGACATAAAAGCAAAAAGTTCTTCTCAAAGACCGAAGAAATTAAGCAGAAGGTTTACATTTAAGACACGTAATTAAAAAAATATCGTGATTCCTTTATATTATTCTCTTAATGCCATCACTCTTTAGATGCATTTATTCAAGTTTTAAAGATGAGTTTTCAAGAAATTGTTCGTAGGACCATCTTATATCTGTTGTTAAATCAGTTGATTTTGATTTTGTTGTGTTTTTCAATACTAACTTTATCCATGCTTTTCCAACTCCGCTTTTCACATCCTCATCTGGTCTTCCATCTTTAATGAGCACATAATCAGAATTGGGAAAGATTCCATTTTTTAAACTTTCTCATTTCTGAAAACTCTTCCCTGCTTTCATCCCACCCCCTAGTTTCTCTCACCATAAACTACTTCCAAACTAACTTTTGTAAGTCCTCTTAAACTCATCGGTCTTCCATTTTGGATTTCATTTAATATATTTGTCATCTCTTTCTGTTCTATTCAGCTAACTCGTTTTTATGTAATGCTGTTTTACTGACATTGGCCTTTAAACTCTTTCATATCATAGCATTTATTTGATTAGATTTTCCATTATTTTTTCATTCTGAAGTTTTTAGCATAAGTATTATATTTTAAAAAACAATTTTTTATTTATTTAAATAGAAGGCCAACTGTGACATCATTTCACTGTGAAATTTGTTTGTCTTTAGGTGAAAACCTTGGCATACGACATATACCAAGTCCATTTCAAAACAGCTCAGTCAATACCGAGAGGGACCATGTCACACTTGCACAATATTATCAACAAGCTGGAATCTGCCTGGAATCAACAAATTAAAAATGTAAGCTGGATATTTTAAAAATTCAGAATCTAGGGAAGTTTTTATTTCTAGAGCATTGTCTGTTGTTTTTTTAATTTGTTGCAGTCACACACACACAAATGTATATTATATATATTTTCATCTATGAAGATGCCTTGGGAAGATGAATTAAGAAGTTCATATGAAGAAATATTGGCTTTATTCAACGATGAGCATGCCATGTCGGCTTACGAGTTCTACACAAGTGGCCTCATACAATCACTCCTCAATACTCTTAATGTAACTCCTTTTTATTTGCTTTTCATTGTTTTCTTCTTGCATGTATCCTCATTTTTAGTCATCTATCGCTTTCCTTTTTTTCAGCTCTATGAAACTAGAGTTCTTTAGTTTTACTTATATAGTAGTTTTTTATTCAACATTATTTTATAATTTCTGTTTTTGAGTTTTAGAATAATGCACAATATTTTTTTTAATATTTTAAGCAACTAGCAACCTGATTGAAACCATCATTCATACGATCACTTATATATTTTAACATTACATGACAGTTATATGTAGACAGCAATGATATGAAGCTACTCACCAAAAAAAGGGTGGATCTCTTCAAACAAGTTTTCAAAGATAAAAAAGTTGGGTGAGTATGTACTTTAAATGTATTATTTTTCTGTGAAATATCATTAAATCGAGCATAAAACCTTTGAGGCAGGAGCATTTATCTGCTTTTATTTAGAATGAATGTTGGTAAGCTGAAAAATTATCCAGTGTATATGTGCGTCTCAAAATATGCTTCTGGGATATTCATTATTGAGTTTATTTTGTACTTATAAGAATCATATTCAACTGAAATGGTATATTGTGGCGCCATGGCAGCTTAAAACATTGTTTGATTTTTTATAATTTTAATAAACTAAACAATTAGGACAACATTTTATTCTATTTACAAAGTTAAATGAGTGAAAAGTTCCCGTTGGTTTAACAGTGCTAACATTGCTGGATCCTTCAAAGTGGACATGTCACTTAAGATGCCATTATATGCAGCGAAGTTAGAAACACATTCAAGCGTAGATATAAATTCACTAAAGAGCAAAGATGAAGCAACCGTTGAATCTGGACGATACAATGAAAACAACGATGGTTAATTATTACCATCAAATCAAGATTTTCAGTATCAATTAACTCAAACACTCGGCTATGCTTATCTCAAAAGAACGGACGTTTAATAATCTAATAGGAAGCTGAATCACAATTTGCAAAACCAGTAACCAAATCTGAAGTACAACTTGTAATTTTTTTGAAAGCTACAATTTCTCAGCGCCCCATCGGACTACAAACTCTAGTACTCACTATATGTGTTCTTGTGTTATAGAAGGATCAAATGCAGTTATATCCATTACAATTTCAAAGTTGTTTCCAATTGCAAATATTTTATGCTACGTATAGGGCGCTGCACAAATCATATTATTATTATTGTTGTTATTATTATTATTATTTTTATTTGAATTCTTCCATTTAAAAATATCTTTTAACAGTTTCAGCATTATTTTGGTTATTTTAACTTAAATCAGTATTTGAATTTTAAAACAGAAATCAATGTGCGAGTGCGTTACTAGTCCGAAAGTTGATTGCGGTTCTGGAATCTATAGAAAAATTGCCAATTTATCTTTTTGACCTACCTGGCACAACATTTAGCTTGCAGGTTTTTTTAATGGAATATCATTATTTCTATTAAGAATATTTGAAACACAGCTGATAAAAAAATTTCATTTTTTTTTGCATTATATTACTTTGAAGTACTTTTAAAAATTGTTTTAAAAATGAAATTCTCCGACAGATACTTTCTAAGAGGTTGAAATTTAAATTTGAAAGAGCTGCAGAAGAATTGAACCTGGTCGACAGGACAGGAAGATCCCTTAAGATGGAACCTCTAGCCACTGTAGGAGCTCTTGAGAAATATCTTCTCAAAATGGTCTGCTTCTATTTCTTCTTTCTATTGTTGCCCATTTTCATTCACCGAAATGCAATGGACGGATGTTTTGTCGCAAATGATTGCATTTGTGAGTTTAATATTTTAACAAGGTCGCCAAGCAGTGGTATGATTATGATCGCTCCAGCCACACCTTTGTTAGACGACTCCAAGAAGCAACTTTCAAAGAAATCACATTTTGTCACCAGAGGGATTTTGATGAGAACGGACTCATCTATTGGATTGGTACCAACGCAAGGTGTTTTGAACTTCAAATGTATACTTTAGATGCACCAATATAAGCATTGGAAATAATTCTGATTATTTTGTTGTAATATTCTTCGTCAGTTAACACGAATTTGTTTTACGATAACAAACTTCGCCACCAGAACAACAAAAGATTGGATTAATCCAGCATCTTGTGGTTTGATGGTTGTGTCATCTTCAGAGGGACGCACATTGCCGTATGGAAAGTTGGAAGATATTCTTAGTCGAGACACTGCAGCCATCAACTGCCACACAAATGATGACAGGTATTATGTTCGCCTGATATGCTTTTCCTTGTTCATTGTAAATATCTTTTTAGTTGTTCGTGTTGTTAAAGACTAGTAACCTAGCTAAACGGTTGATAAAATGTTGTTGCTAGGAAAGCTTTTTCCTAGCTAAACGGTTGATAAAATGTTGTTGCTAGGAAAGCTTGGTTTGCCATTGATCTTGGAATATGGCTCATTCCTACATGTTACACCCTGCGCCATGCGCGAGGCTACGGAAGATCTGCATTGCGGAACTGGTTGTTTCAAGTTTCTAAGGATGGAATAACGTGGCTGACCATGTTCAACCATGTTGAGGATACCAGTCTGAACGAGGCAGGGTCAGTCATTTTGATTTTTGGTTCAATTATCATAAAAAAGGTCATAATTTTTTAGCTTTTCTTAATAACTTTCTTTAATGCAAACAAAACAGAATATTAAATTGAAGAATTTAATTTTTCAGTAAATTTATGAATGATGGAATACCTTTGTTTATTCGTTCATTTCTAATAAAATTGAGTCAATTGTTTAGGTTCAGCAAATATAATATATAAATCCACGTTTGTGCCTTATTTAAAAAAATATTTCATATTGCTACATTGAAATGACACAATGAAGTTTTGTGTGGTTTATCTTATTGGAAAACTTATCCATGTTGAATTTTTTGCAGTTCCACAGCATCGTGGCCATTGGAACCATCGAAAGAGGAAAAAGAGGGATGGAGACACGTTAGAATTCTTCAGAATGGGAAGAATGCCAGTAGTCAGACGCATTATTTGTCTCTGTCGGGGTTTGAAATTTATGGCACTGTTACTGGGGTGTGCTTGGACTTAGGTTTGTGAATTTACTGAATTATAAAATAATTTTTAAAGTTAATGATATATATGCATTAGTGTTATTCTCATTATGTAACATGGATTTTGGGATTGAGGTAGTGCTCTAAGGTCTTTTATTTGATAGATAATTAAGTTGATATTTACACGTAGTTAGGAATGGTTTGTTGTCAGTGAGACAAATTTTATCTATGAAAAAACTTATTTTATTTTTTTGAGCATTGCTATTTAATTTTTGTTTTTTGACGACAGACAAAACGGTTCGTGAATCAGAAGCTCAACAACGTCGTCAACGTCGCTACATTCGCATGCATGTGCTCAAGAATATTGTGCCTGGAGTGAAAGTAGTTCGTGGTTTGGATTGGAAGTGGAAGGATCAAGATGGATCGCCTCCTGGTGAAGGAGTTATCATTGGAGAGTTGCACACTGGTCTGCTTGCCTATTGAGATTTCTTCTGTTTCAAATTAATTATTTTGCTTTAATCATTATTAAATGGTGCATCTAGATTATAATTGTGCTGAAAGATCGTTTCATTCCTCCGCTATGGTGACTTATTCTTCACGTCTATCCATGTTCTTTAATCCAGCCTTAAACAATTAACTTTTTTTTGTTTTCCATCTAAAATATTTTTATTTCGACATTTTACGTACTCAGGCTGGGTGGATGTTGCGTGGGATGCGGGAGGATTGAATTCGTATCGCATGGGGGCAGAAGGAAAGTATGATCTGACGCTGGCTCCGGCGCACGGGACTGAGGGTGCAGTTGGATCGCACGAAGGCACGAAGATCAGAGTATCGTCTGCTTGGAGGGATAACAAAAACAAAATGCTCACCGTATGTTCTATTTTAAAACTATTGCTATGCACTTGAAATAATTCAACTCCACACATAAATGCACAAGCACATATTTACTTTACTAATAAATTACTATACTAGAAAGTTCGGAAAATGATTTTTACCTTCTCTTTTATATACTATCTTTCTGTCACGTTGTCATG
Source organism: Helobdella robusta (assembly GCF_000326865.2). Taxonomy (NCBI): domain Eukaryota; kingdom Metazoa; phylum Annelida; class Clitellata; order Rhynchobdellida; family Glossiphoniidae; genus Helobdella; species Helobdella robusta. Next base: position 1,793,086 of record NW_008704124.1, on the reverse strand, counting down.
TGATTGATATCTATCTATCTTATCATTTTCACCCACTTCCGATGCACCTAGCCAGATGAAATTTTTAGAGTAGGAATAGTAACCCAATAAGCTTTCATATTCGATGACCGTTAATTAAATTAAATTAATTAAATTTTAATTGAATAATTGACTTCACGAGCTTTATAAAGAAACGCAAAACCTGAAGTTGTGATGGTAAAATTTCCTGGCGAATAAATTTCAAATATTTTCAATAAATGCGGCAAGTAATTTTTTCGATGACAATGGAAGAATTAATCAACAAACTTTTTTAATTGATATATTAAATTAAAAAATAAATGTAAATAAAAAATGAAAGCATTAAATGGTAACGACGAATATATAAATTTTAGTAAAAGGAAGAGTTTTTTAAATGCTTTAGTTAGAGTGTTGTGTTATCACAGTGCTGTTTGTTCCCGAATGTTATCGACCGTGAAATGAGATTTAAACACTCAATGTTTTATAATGCTTTGTTTTTCTAAAATCTGCATCAGAAATGTTGGTCCTACAAAGTGGATGGTCGAATTACTTCAGAATTGAGAACTCAATTTTCATTGTAATCTGTAAAAAAAAACTTTCAAAAAAGCTTTTTTTAAGTCATGCTTATTGTTTTATTTCAATTTTTAATGGAACATTTTAGTTGAACTATTCAAATAACCGAACAGAAAAGCAGCAATGTACAGCCACAACTTCAACAACCTCAAGACGTGCAGCAGCACTTATCTAGCCGCAAAAGTTACTCGACACCGAGTTTAAGTGAAAATGTTGAGCCAAAACAGCCACCAGTTCCATTGGACCAAGTAATGTCTGCAGAGAATCTCACCACCACATCTGCTAACACGGCGGTTATGGTTAGTTAGTTAGTTAGTTACTAGTTATTTATCATAAGAAGACTTATCTCTATCTTGTTTTTAGACTTTGATTTGATTATATTATTCATTAATTTACTCTATAATGATAATTTTTATCATTTAAATCAATGATCCAAGAAAAATGTATTTTTGGGAACATTTTGTGTTTTGTGAGTACATTACAAAAATCAGGTGCTGGTGATAGCTCGAATTGTTGTCTTATTATAGAGATACTGTGGAGTAAGAGAATAATTTGGTTGGCACATGTGGCATGAAGCATTGGTGAGAGGAAGCAATGAAAGAATGTTGCAACTTGTGGAAATAAATTAATGAATGAATTACATGTGTCTTGAAAAGACGGCATAAGCATGCTATAAAATACAAAATTAATTTATTATTGAAGTTGAGATATTTGTAATCTCATATATTCAGATCATTGATTTGTGTTTGGTCTTACCTTGACTGAGCTTAAAATTTAGGCGGTGCAATAGTTTAATGGTTAAGGTGCCTGGCATTGTTAATGGAGTGTCCAGGTTCGAATGTAAGGTGATCCCTGCCAACTGCATGCAAAAGTGTGTGATGTGTTGACTCACGTATTATATGCTACGTGTTTGTTGTAATGTAATAATGATAGTGCGCCTCAGTCGCTTGCCGTGGCGCTATATGAAATGACATTATTATAAAATATAATTGTGATGATGATTGTTGTAAACGTGCTACTTTCCGTCAGTTTAGAAATTATTTTGAAAACAACAGGACAGTTCATCAAGAGCCCCAAAATTGGCCATAACTTGCTCTTCAAACCAAATGTCTTCTGATAACCAGCAGGAGTATGACAGTCTTGATTCTGTTACAGTGAAAGTGGATGTGGTGGATGATTCTTCAGCCAATGCCAGAACTGTAAATGTCACTCCAGTCACCACAACCCCCGCCATAGAAACATCAACCGCTCTGAAACTCTCCAGCTGTGTTGTACCAACTACTCAGATCAACAACAGATTAGCATCAGAAGCGGTCGCCTCAGCATTTTTGTTGTCTTCATCTTTACAGCAAGTCTCCAATCATGGAACATTGAAGCCAAGCATCATGAGGAAGTTGTTTTCTCAAGATCTTCTGCTGGAGAATAACAGGTTTGCAAGTGCATCATCCTCTGCATCCAACAGGCTGCTCCACAGAGCCAACAACAACCCACTTGGTTGCTATGTTTTGGGTGGGGCTTCTAATGACAGTTACCTGCTCAACATGTTACAGCAAAATGACACTCTTCAGCACCAACTCGGTTCGCTGTTCAGACGTCTCCCACTCAGCAGGAATCAAGAGGGGCGGAGGAACAACAACGAGATTAACAATGCACAGTTGAAAGCAAAAGCACCTCATCAGCCAACAAGTCAAAAGCAAGATGGGGTATGTTATTGCTTGTTTTTTTAAATATATATTTTGTGTAAATAGTTTTGCAACAAACAATCCTAATTTTAATCAGGTGGAGTTGGCAGTTGGTTTTCCTCAGCCTTCTTTGCCATCCACATCTTGCTCAACCCCTTCCACAGTAGCACAGTCGATGAGTGTCAGTGTACCAAACCTCAATACATCTCTCGATCAAACTGTCAGCTTCCTGGAATCCTTCTCAACTATTGCTCGCTGCAACTTGACAAATAACCTGAGCAATTTGTTGGACTCAAACAATGAAACTATCAACAGTGCTGATCAAAAAGTTCATGCTACTCAGTCTACCAGTTTGTTTTATTTTCTGTTTGATGCTTAAGCTCATAATTAAGTTTGGCAGACGACTTAATTCTTTTTTAACCTCTTCAATGTATTTATTGTTCTATTTTATTGAAAACATAAAATTGAAGTTTACTTTATTGTACTCAGCAGGCAACAACAGCACACTGCTCTCAACAGCTCAGAGTTTTCCAAATTTGACATCTGGTAGCAGCAGCTTAACAACGCACACACTCACATCTGCTGCAGAGAGTAGCAGGATCGCCAGAAGAAATAACAACAGCCACGTCACTGCACTGAGTCAAGCGTTGACCATGAGTCTGGCATCTAGCGACAGTGATAATGACTTTTTAGAGATGTGTCGTGCTACTACGCTGCTTGCTGAACTGGAGGATGACGATGAACTACCTGAAGTGGACGACGAATGTGCCGACAATGAGAATGAAGATAACGACCAGCAGCACCACAAAACTGAGGAGGCCATGGATCTCGATGATACAACTGCTAGTTTATTTCAATTATAAAGCTCTTAAGACGTTTATTTTCATTATTGTTTAATATTATTTTTTGCGTTTCTTTGAACAAATTACCATTAAACTTTTTTATAATATTGTTTTCAATTGGCCTCTTCATAATTATTAATAGTTTCTATTTAAATAGTAATGTTTTTTCCATCTAACAAAGATTGCCATCAATGAATATTACCGTTTTTTATTTACTTCACCATTGATAAAATAATTTTTAATGTATTAAAACTTTATTTAATCATTTTAAATTACTTGTAATTTATAGCTGTGTTATTTGTGAAGCAGTGGAGAAGTTAATAACTACAGTTTGAATAAACCAACCAGGATGACCAAGATGAAAGTGAAAACACGACAAACAACAAAGCGTCAAATAACCTTGACATCAGCAAGAAGAAAACCTGGGATGACGAATTTGAATTGAAAAGACAATTTTCTTCTCTCATTCCAGCTTTCGACCCGCGCCCTGGCCGCACGAATGTCAACCAGACGCAGGATTTTGACATCCCTCCACCTGGACAAGATCTCAACCTATCAGATCCCGGCACAGCCATCACGTCATCATCCATGCTGGCTGGCTCTAACGTCCCAGTCACTCACCTATCCTTATCTCTTAAACATCTTCCTCAGGCTAACAGTGCGGTGCGCGGTTTTTAGCACCATTATATTCTTCTTTGTAAATATATAGTAGTTTAATATTATATTGGGAATTGGATAAATCATTTAATTTTAAGATTTATTATTCCAGGTTTTATTCCAGATTTATTCCAGTTTTAAATTTATTTTGAGATGTAAAGTGTAGATGTTTAATTAACTTTTCTTTTTTTTATACTTAGAACCATAATTTCTATAACCAATTTTTTTAAATTTTGACCCCCATTATGGATGTTCTAAATGGGTAGTCTTGTGTTTGTCGGAATGAATGGTCTCGTGTTTGTTTCCTTGTTGGAAAAAGTTAATTGGTGCTGTTTGGAATAGAAACTTTTGTAGACCTAATTTACTTTGAAAGAAACATTTATTCGTGAAGATATTTTCAATTATGAAGTTTTTATTTTCTTCAGGCTGACGAAATAGAAATTGCGTTAGAAGACAGAGAGGCGAGTATCTTTAAATACGTCCAAAATCTAGTCATCCAGTCATCTGCACCCTCTTCCAACAACAAACAAGACAGACTGAAACGCATTTGGGAGCCTACATATATGTTCGTTTGTTTATTTTGTACGCTGCTCATTTAGTTTGCACTAAACATAATTTTTTAATTTCATTGAATATCAATAAAATCAATTAACTATTTGATTGACTCGTTGCATTTCTATGTGTTCATGCTGTTTATTTTCATTTTAAATTATATAAACGTATAGACTCACACACACACACACACGCACACATTATTTATATATTTATTTATTTATTTATACTTACAAGATGAACAATGCTTACTGCTTTTATTTAATTTTAACTAAAGTTTTTTATTTTTGAGATGCACTAGTTTTGCAACGACGCAGATAGGTCAAATAAGTTCATAGGTTAAGTGCATTTGAGTGACAGGGGGCATGGTGTAAGGCTGTTCGTGAAGGTTCACTCAATTATTATACAATTCTTTGCTGTGGGTATATGCTGCATAGTTCTTCATGAAAAAGATACAAACTTATATAACTTATAAATATAACTTTTGTATAATTTATTTATTTATATTATAACAATTTAACAGCATTTCCTATAAAGAATCGAAGTGTAACCCATATCCCAACCAACATGCTCATGTGGTATGTATACAAGTTTTTGCACACTTTTTCATCATTTAACGTTGTTTGTCATTTTAGCGAGTTTACTTTGTTATTTGTTAACAGATGTCGTTAACCTTTGTATGTTATTTTTTTTTCTACTATTTTTTCCGCATTGTCCATTATTATCAAGTCTTTTACTAACTGCGTTATTTTGGAAAACTAGACAAGTGTCGATTTGTTGGCTAGTGGGAAGGATAGCAAGTGCTGCGTACTAGTGGAATTAATTGGGGCTAGATTTATTTAACTTTTTATAACACAAAAACACCAAGAGCACTGCCAATCATCTTCTTAAATTTCATCACTTTTTTTATCCCGTACGTTTTACAACTTTGCAACTCTAGCAGGGTTATTACACTTTTGAGGATGTTCTTTTGGTTTCATTTATATGATACAATTTAAGTGGCAGTTCATAAATTTCGTTCATCCGTTCTCATTCGTCCTCATTATAGGATGGTTGGCCTATTTGGCAAGTGGCGCAACAGCTTGGCACTGCTCTGCTGCCTAAACGCATTTTGATTAATTATATGCAAGAACGAGCCCCTCAACACTTTCTCGAAAAGTGGAAACTTATTGGTGCCGATAAAAATGTCAAAAAGTGTCATAACTGCTCTCAACTGACCAGAGCCTATAAGGTCAGTTGTTCAGTTGTGCTGTCACGTTGTATTGATGATGTGTCTTTTTTATGTTTGCTTGGATTGTTGTCTTTAAATATTTTTGTTATTGTTTTAAATTACGTTTAGCTAGCATCTCCTTTTTCTAGATATGTTTTTATATTACTAAATTTAATTTATTTACCAGCGTTTATTTATTTTTTTCATCAGTTATTTTGGCCTTTTAAGAAATTTAACAAATCCCTTATGAATTTCAACAACCTCTTTCCCTACATCTTGCAGTGTTGTGCCGTGTTTACTATTTTAACAAAGAATATTGTTTATGTTTTTTTTTAGTTTTTACGTTTTAATTCTTCATGGTTCCGCATCTCCGTCAAAACGTTTCCCAGTTTTTTTTTTATTTTCAAAATTTTTTGACTAATCGTGTGATGAACATTCTCTTTCTTTCTCCACTTTAACTTGTCTGTGATTGCTTCATTGTCAATCATCTACGCTTTACTTCATCTGCATCTTGTGTCATCTACACGTGGGCTGTTGCTTTTAAATCATGATCTGCTTGCTGTCTCTTAACAGAAGACCTGATGTTAAAGTCTCCGACTTTTAAAGCACATATGAATGTTAACCATCAAACTGGCCGTTGGATCTGATAAACTAATTGGCAAATTTAAACAGTTCTTTTTTGAAGTTGTTGCACGTATTCTGACTCTGAGCTTTCATCTGGCACGTTGAACAAGCTTCCTTTACATGCTTATATTTGTTAATAAATGTTGCGTTTTTCAAAGTTTTTAAAAATTTGTTGTTACTATAGTTTTAATAGTTTGATATTCTGAGAAGACTTCGTTGTTTTGCTTAAGTTTCCATTTCTAATTAAGAATATCCATTTTTCCGAATAAGCTTATGCATTTTAAAAATTAAGTTTTTATGAAGTGAAACAGTTCAATTTCATTTGTTAAGTGTAATAACATATAAACTTTATTTCACGAATATTATGAAGCTTTTTTACTTTCAATTACTTGAGCAAGACAGATTCAAATTATACTGCAAGCTGCATAAGCCAGCCATGCAACAGTTTGAAATGAGATGGTGGTGGTTTAAATGGTGAAATGTTGGTTAAGACCTGATTGATCTTTTTTTTTACGTTACAGGACTTTCTAACAACAGTGCATCCATCTCGTGAAGCAGCAGCAGCAACATCTTGCACCACGGCAACATCGCCTGAGACGCCCACAACAACATCATTAGCCACACACAAAACTGCATTGCCATCATCATCGATAACAGCAGCAGAACCTTCAACTTCGCTATTCAAACTAACAACAACAGCTAAACCTTCAGCTACAGATTTGATAGATGGTCACTCTTCGTGTTCTGTTAACGATGTTTTGTCTTTGTTAAAGCTTCTCCATCACATCTTTCTTGAAAATTCTACAGCAAATGCAATCAACGGTAATTGTTAACGTTTTTATTATTTTTTCTACTAAAATAACATTATATTCATTGGAATGTTAGCCTAATTCTCCCGACCACAACGTGCTTTATTTGTTTCTGGCTGAAATTTTTTAACAAAGCACTGCTTTATTTGAAACTACAAATAAATATTTGTCCATTGTTTAGTAAAGTTTGGATTTTATTTAATGCATTGTCTTTTGTCAACAATCACTTTGTTCTGGTTTTAATATTTTAAGAGATTTGACTGGCAGTTAATTCATCACAATTTAATTTTGATTGTTGATTTCAACGATGGTTAGTTTTTGAGTTGAACATTTTGATAGGATCGTGATGCCTTCCTGTGATAGCATGAAATAATAATCATTGTTCGAATGAATTAAATCCATTGTCTTCAATTATTCATAACCTGCATCGATATTTATTTTCCAACCAAACGTAAAAGATCTGGAAAAAGATCTTCCGACAGTATCTGAAGATGACTTTCTAAGCAAAAAAATAACCAACAAATTGATACAGCAAGTTCAAGTAATTTTTAAGAATTTATCTATTAATATTTTTCTTTTTTTTTTCGTTTTTTTTCTCTATTTTGTTAGTGCTTTGTAGTTTTCAGGATATATTTTCACATGATCGTCTGCAGGATACATTGATGCTATCCACCAATGCCATTCCTGATTGGTGTGAGGAGTTGACCACTAACTATCCAATGCTCTTCTCATTCGAAACTAGATTGATGTTTTTCAACTGTACTGCTTTTGGAACCTCCAGGTTAATAATTTTATCAAAGTATTTAACTATTTAAAAAATTTTGTGTTATACTTCAAGAATTCGATGTTTAAGTTTAAAGAATGAGTAGTAGCATCATAGGAGTGACACCGTACCACATCCAGGTCGATTGTGTGGCTGCAGAATAAGCGTGAGGCCATGCTGGAGCGCAACAGAACGGCAGGTGGTTTGAGACGAGATGACGTGCATGACTTCAAGATCGGTCGGTTGAAACACGAACGAGTCTGTGTGCCTCGTGATGAATCCCTGTTGGACTGGTCAATGCAAGTCATGAAGTACCATGCATCCAGGAAGTCAATTCTCGAGGTTATTATTATTATTTGTATTATTGTTTGTATTATTAATATTATTAATATTCTTCTTTCTTTCTTTTTATTATTATTTTTTTTATCGTCATTATTATTTTTATCTTCAGCATTTGATATAGTTTTTGGTTCTAAATTATCGCAAAACGAGCCTAAAATTGTATAAATATTTTTATTAATAATTGATTGGTTTGTTATTCATTGAATAGACGCAGCATAATTTTTATCTCTTCTGTTATGCTTAGATTGAATTTAAAGGAGAAGAAGGCACAGGATTAGGTCCATCGCTGGAGTTTTATGCGTTGGTCGCAGCTGAGCTACAGAAAAAGGACATGGGGATGTGGTTGTGCGATGATGAACTTGATGGCGAACAGGCTCATGATGACAGTGGCAAAGAAGTTAGTTTACTGCTCAATTTGATTTAGTTCTATCCTACGCTATTGCCTTGTTTATAAAGCTGTCCGTTCTTTTAATTCTGAAGTCTTTCATCTTGTTAGTTATTCTAACAACTTATCAACATACATGACTAGATTTGATATATAATAAAAATAATTCCTGCTTTTCTTATTCAATCATTTCATTGTTCTAGATTGATATAGGGAGAGGTGTTAAACCGCCTGGATATTATGTTCGACGAAGTTCTGGCTTGTTTCCAGCACCCTTACCTCAAAACTCTGATGATATGGCTCGCATTGAAAGTCTTTTCAAGTTTTTTGGAACGTTTGTCGCAAAATGCATTCAAGATAACCGACTTGTTGATATGCCTTTATCATTACCATTCTTGAAAATGTTATGCAACAAGCGAGACAATGCTGTTGAGCTTGCTGTTTACCAGCCCACATCAGAAGTGCCGTTCGCAGATGTCGAAGTTCAGGAGGAAAGTTAGTTTCTATTTCCGCTGTGCTAACTAATTTCTTATACACTTCTAATTTTGTTCCTTTCATGAACACCGGGACGGATCTGTCTCACACCTATCCGATGAAATTGTAAATGTTTCAACCATTTTTTTTATGATGAATGTTAGGGTGCCAGTCAAACGTCTTGGAGGAAACAGGTTCATCAATCCTGCAGTCGGGAAAGAAATGCGACGTGGCATCATCGAGTGGTTCAACAACCGAAGCCCAAGTTATTGAGAGATCTCAAGCTTCACTGACGTTAAATATAATCAAGTCTCCAATATTGCTCGACGATGATTTGACGCCGACTGAGAATGATAGTTTCGCAGCAACGCCATCAACCATCGCATCTAGTCTACAACAGTCGACCGTTGGTAGCTGCGTTCAGTTGCTCCCTTGGTACGTCGGCATCCTCAACAACGATGATTTCCTTCTTCTTGACAGCATCAGGTTACGAGTTTTCATCTATATATTTAGTGGTTTAATTGGTTCTAAGATTGCAGTGACTCCAAATAGATCCTTCTCTTAAATGTGCTTAAATGTTTTACAAATTGTTTTGTTCCACGCATGGGTGTGTGCGTATTCGCGCCCGTCAAATTTTGAGGCCCTGGACTTATGAGGATTGCTTAATTGTTCTATACAAAAGTTCATTGCTCAACACCTCTGGCTTTTAAATTTAATAAGTGTTGTAACTCCGATGAACAGTTTGAAAATGATTGAGGTAGTTAATAACAAGATGACAATTACATAAGATGAAAGACCAATGTAATTTTCATCTTTTTTTTACAGAGCCTCTTTTCTAAATGATCTAAGGAAGTTGTCTGAAAAGAAGCAGCAACTCATGAATGAGGGCATTTCTCATGACAAGTCGTCAACTGACTGTAAACTATTTCTTGAAAACGGTGCCAGGCTGGAAGATTTAGAGTAAGTAAATTGTAAATTTATATTTGCCATTGTTCACTATTTATTATTCGTTGTTGAAGTTCATGACGTCATCGTCGTTTTATCGTTCGAATATTTTGTAGATGGGACAAACATATGCTACATCATAAAAAAATACATATTAACCACTTTTGTTTTGAAATATTTTTTGCCAAACATTTTTTTGCCGAACCTAATTCTACTTAAAAAATGGTTGATTCGAATGCACCATTTTTTAAATGGTTTCATTCCAGAAGTCGGCAGCTGCAGTTCCTCTTGTTAGCAGTCAGTCAATATCAAAAAAGCCTGTTTATTTATAGATTCATGTTGACCTTTGTTGGTTGGTGTTGACCTTTGTTGAGAGGCAAAGAAGAGTTTCTGTGGCGCTAACTAAACTGCCTCTCATTTTAGCTTTTATTTCTCTTGTACTTTGCTACATATAAATCAATTAATAAATATCAAATTACAAAATAATTTTTAAAAAATTTCAGATTGACGTTTGTCTTCAATCCTTCATCTAAAGTTTATGGTTATTCAACGTATGAACTGAAAAAAGGTGGAGAAACAGAGGTACTGTAGTGTTGACCGTTTCCAAATTGATTGATTGATTGATTGATTGATTGATTGATTGATTGATTGATTGATTGATTGATTGATTGATTGATTGATTGATTGATTGATTGATTGATTGATTGATTGATTGATTGATTGATTGATTGATTGATTGATTGATTGATTGATTGATTGATTGATTGATTGATTGATTGATTGATTGATTGATTGATTGATTGATTGATTGATAAAATCAGAATAAATAATTTTAAATAGCAATGACAATTATATTTAGCTGGATAAAAATTTATTGAAACGGATGATATTAGCCACAAATTAATTTTACATTTCGTGGTTCGAAGCATTATTTAAATTTGAAAGTCATCAATTGAAAATTTACTGCATCGTAGCACGTGACGTTGGAGAAGGTTGACGAGTACGTCGAGTTGGTGACCGACTTTTGTCTGGTCAGTGGTATCAGGAGACAGATGGAGGCCTTCAAAGGTTTGTGAAGGCATTTAACATTTAACATTTTATTATTCCTTTAAACACATTGAGCGGTCTTGAGGTGTATTATAACACTTTTATATTTCTGTTGTTTGAGTTTCTATTGTCGATGGTGTATTTGTATTTTTTTCACGTCGATTTTGTTTATCTGTTGTTGTGATGTCTTGCTCGTGAGTTCCTTTGACAGCATCTCCTCCAAACGCCTCGTTCTTTCCCACTGAGCTTTTTTCTTGCTGTCATCATCTCATTTGTACATCCACATGTTGGAGTCATCTCACGTCTAACAACTCACTCTACATACGACCCGTTCTTTCTTTCCTTCTTTTTTCTTTCTTTCTAACTGCTTTTCTTTTTTCCTTCCTTTCTTTCTTCCTTCGTCAAGGGAATTCATGGTAGCTCCGTTTGTTTTTTCATCTTTTTCCATTCTTCTTACATTTTCAAAATGTTACAGGCTTTCTCGCGTCATGTTAACTGCTTTCCACATTCCACAATCGACAGAATGATTAGAGGCTGGACAAATTAAAAAAAAAAAAAAAAAATCTTTTTCTGCCTTTTCATCGTCCTCCCACTGAAAATTAAAAGACACTACCACCAACCAGTTCTCAATGTCCAGTCCATACTCCTGGGAGCCTCTGTATTTTTAATGCGTTACCTTATTCGCGAACCTGTGCGTGCGCGCTAATAGTATGTATAATATATTATACATACGTACTAGTTGATAGCGTCTCAAAATTTGATCCAATTTAGCTATAATTACTCCAGTTCACTCGTTTTTAAATTTGATACAGGGATCAACCAAAATCATCAAATCACGGTGACCTTCTACTTAATAATTTTCATATTGAAAAAAAAATGATTTTCTGTCTTTGCTTTAAAAATTTAAAACTGATTGCCTGCTGATTTGAAAAATTTCAGCCTCATGAGTCGAGAGGTGCTGTGTAAGTCCAGCAACACATTACAATACATGTGAATGTACATCTGTATTTATTTATCTATTTATTTATCTATTTCTCTTTTTGGTTTATTTGCTTGTTTGTTTTTTATTTATTGTAAAATGCGTGAAACGGAAATGCAAAACTCTAAGTTGAATATACTTTTTTCACTTTAATTGTTACTGTCGCCTTGAAAATTTATTTTTACCATTATGGCATTAACTTAACCTCACTGCGTATATTATTTAATTTACGTGAAGCTGGTTTTGATCTGGTTTTCCCAATGCACAAACTCTCGGTACTGAATCCTCTTGAGTTGCAAACAATTTTGTGTGGCGACCAATGTCCTAAATGGTCTCTAGAAGACATACTGAACTTCACTGAACCAAAATTAGGATACACCAAGGATAGGTGAGTGATAATTTCATTTGGCAAAACATCAATACAATTAAAAATGAATTAATTAAAAACAAATTTCAGTCCTGGCTTTCAAAGGTTCGTAAACGTGATGCTGAAAATGAATGCCGACCAGCGAAAATCATTTCTTCAGTTTGCAACTGGCTGTTCCTCCCTGCCGCCTGGTGGATTGGCGAATCTTCAGCCGAGGTTGACCATCGTTCGAAAGGTGGACTCCGATGACAATGCATTTCCTTCCGTCAATACGTGCGTACATTACTTGAAACTACCAGAATATTCTTCGGAAGACATTTTGATGGAAAGACTTCTGACTGCCATCAAAGAAAAGGGATTTTATTTGAACTAATGTAAATTGTGTTAAGTTTTTTCATTTGTTCTCTATTTTATTTTGTATTTTTAATCTTTCGTCGTTGAATAATGCAAATTAATTAGATGATGTTGATTAATTTTATTACACATGTGAGGCATTTGTGCGATATTATAAAAGAGGTAATTTAAAGGTTGCTTGGATATTTTGTGTATGGAATAATTTTAGATCATCTCTATATTTTCTGTTTTGTTCCGGAAGTCATGCCCAACCTGTCAGATGGCTGGCAGTAAAGAGAAGTTCAAAACATTTGCAAAAATATCTCGCGTTGTAATAAATAGCGGACCCAATCATGTTTTAAAGGTGAAGGAGGAGGAAGAGGAGGGGAGGAACCTGGTTTGGTGTGGCATCAGGAATTGTGAGGATAATTGATGAGGATTCTTTTTATTGTTTGTTTATCGGCACTGTATATATTTTTGTCATAGTGAAGTTTTTGCCTAATTAAACATAAATAAATTAATAAATGTTGTTTATTATTTATATTTAGAAATTTTTGTCCACTAGTTCAGTTTTTTACTGATCCATTTAATGAACGATTTCTTCTATTTGTTGTCAAATTATATGAGAAGTTGTTTTTTTATACTATGATTGCGATAATAAGTAGGAGTCATTTGAACTAATTTGTATTTTTTAATTTCATTTCATTTATTCGTGATTTTTATCTGTATGTGAGCTTGAATATAACTTTGTATTTCAAAGTAACCATACACACACACACACACACACACACACACACACACACATATATATATATATATAGTGAACTGGACAATGCTTATTTTACTCGCACACAGAATGAACTCTCCGGTTAAGAAGTTGAGAACTTCTCCATATGAAAGAGAATTATTATTTATTTCAGTTATCAATCGATTTATATACGTTTTTATACTTTTTTTTATAAAGGTATTCATTAGAATTTTCAGATGTTTAATTTGTAATTGGCTTGAGAACTTTTAAGGTTAATCATTTATTTATTGTTGAATGTGGTTGGTGTTGTAGTTGTAACCAATATCCTATCTATCTGCACGTTTTTACATAATTCAGACTAGGTGTTAATTTATGATTATTGTTTTTTTTATGTCGTAACATTACTTCTTTATTTTCATTTAGATATGGTTACGATTATTTTCTAATTTTAAGAAAATTATATAAAAATTGTCTAGAAACGTATAATCGTGACTGATTTGATTCAGAAATTAATAAATTTTAATAAAAAGAAATAATGTAATGATAACTTCGCATGATTATTTTTTTAACTGTTGCTTAAATCAACCTAATAATGATAATCATTTGCGACTGCATTGGTTGTCGTTGATATTATTTCTGCTTGACGCGTCTGTCGGCTGATGTGTTGAAACTTTTGTTTGATCATATAAATTGGGCGGACATACTCCAGTATGTGTAATTGTTTCTTTTGTCAATAGGCTAATACACATTACTCTTCAAATTTTATTTTATTGACGAAGATCTGAGAGATGTAAAAAACGATTGAGAAATGAGAAAGTAAGAAGACAAGATTTGATAATTAATTCTAAAAAAGAAGTTGATCGATAAAAGTATCGCACGTGGTGAAACGGGCGTGCACAATAAGCCTGCTAGCAATGCATAATTTTGTTGGTACATAAATCGATAAGGTAACACGTGCCAACAATATTAAGACATGAGATATGAACGATTGGTTTGTTGTTGTTGCCTATCTAGTTCGAGCGTTAATTTATATTTAAAGTAACTTACCTTCTCCCCCTGTTACTTTTGTGGAATCTTGCACTAAACGTTGAATAAATGGATTACCAAGGAAAGCACATAAAAAAGTATGATGATCCCGACAAAACAAGCCAAGCCTCGCTCAGACAAGGATCCATAACATGTATTTGTTTTGATTTTCATTCTTAAGATCTGTTGAATTTTTAAATTGCTGCTGTTGACAGTTTGGTCGATTGGCTGATGAATGTTTTGAAATTGATAAATTTTCATGGCAGGCTCACGTAGATTATTGTTTAAATATCTCATTTTTATATCCACAGCTGATTTAGACGACCTCACGGTTATAGCTGAGTTTGCTTCCTCGGACGATGAGGAACTGGCAACTATATACAAAATCTCAAACCCTTACGAAGTAGTTGGATGTTCAATCAAAAGCAATGCTACATTTACAAATGATCTAAACAGTAATTGGCTCAGCAGCGGTAATCCACGTGTTGCTTTTTGTTAATTTTTATTTTGTTTGGTTTTTATGCTATTTTTTGGTAACGCAGAGCAGCTCAACTTGTTTTTTGTTTTTCCTTCTTTCAAAATTGGTTTAAATATAACTTACGTGCTACTAATACAGTTGTCATTTGAACGATGTTTTGATTTATATTGTCTTAGTCGTAATACTTACTGTCCGGCTAACTTGTATATGGCTGTGTTGTATTCATTCAAGCAACAAATTTGATGTTTGTTGTGCTGCAGTTATTATTATTGTTTACTAATGTGAGTTTGACATTATTGATATAGAATCTGGAGATGACTTGGATGTTTTAGTTGAGAACAACACCTCAACTGGCAACTCCAAAAAAAAGTTGCACGGCAGAGAGAAACGCACGAGATTAAAATCTGCTGGCAGTCAAACTGCTACCGCTAAAAACTCAAGAGCTACGTCTCCTGTAGATGACTTTCTTACAAACGAAAAAGAAAATATGACGGGGAAGGTCAAGTTTACTCAAGGCTCGAAACAACCAACAAGCTTTTTCGTTCCGTTAAACAACGATGGTTTTGAATTTTATGAAACTAACCAACCAATCGAAAAACTGATGAATATAAAATATACGCAAATTCAATTAAAAAATAAATCTTCATCAACCAGTCCGTTCTTGAATAAAACTGACACAAAAAATGTGGGCACGATGACAGTTGGCCGTGATGATAGATCGAATCGAAAAATTCCTCTTGTCCACACATTTGTCAACACTGACAGTTTGCAGCTGAAAAACGCTTCAACATGTACAGAAAGGGACGAATCGCAACTCGAAATTATTAAACAATTGAAGGAAACATTATCAGGCGAAGTAAGTTTTTGTACTTTGTGTTTAATTTAAGTTTAACAATTAATTTTATTTTTTTATTACAATTTTTCAGAGAGGAAATTTAAAAAACAAAACGGAGCAGTACGAGAGTTTATTAGACGAATACGATATGATGAGGGAGGAAGTGGAAGAGTTAAGAAATGAAAACAAAAAATTGATGAATGATGACGTTTTACGTGACTTCAAAATAATTTCACATTCTGTTAGCTCATACAAATAAATAATTTTTTGTTATTGTCGAATCAACCTATTTTAAATCAAAATTTTCACAACTGCACCTACATGTATGCTCAAACAGGACCAAGGCTGTCAAGCGTCAGTCGCTCAGCAGTCCAAATCAACGCAAGATGACTTAACGATGGAAGCTGAGTTGAAAGATAAATTGAGCACGACAGATAATGAAATAGCTTCGATTAGAAATGAATTAGATGCTAAAGTAAGAATATAAATGTTATTATCGTAGAAATTTAACTTTAACATCACATCATTCAGTCAGAGAGCATCGACATTTTGCTGGAAGATCTGGAAATTAAAGAGAAGGAAATTGAAGAACTTAAAAACCAAACAAATTCTTTAAAAAGCGATTTAGAACGATTCAAAAATGAGGTATGTCAATGTTCAGAAAATAATAATAATAAATAATTGACATTGTTGAAAATACCATTTTCATATTTTAATAAGTCGATAATTTTTTTAATTTGAAAATCTATGAAAGTTTTTATTAATTTTTTTCAATAAATGCAGCACATTTTAGCGCATTAATATGATTATAAAACTAATATATTTCCAATACTAACTAGAAATCACGCGGCATGGCTACATTGTGTAAATCAGCTAAACATTTGCTATCTTTAGGCTATAATTTCAGGGTTAAAATGAAAATAATTTGAAAAAAATTATTAGCATAATTCTAGTTAATATTTGTTGGGCTTGGTTATTACACCGAAATTGTTTAAATGTGATTTGTGCTTTTGCGATAAAATTTTTGTGATAATTCGCTGTGCAAAGTTAATTTTTTAACAAATTATTTTAATTGCAGAACGACGAACTAAAACATTTAAGTGGTTTGCAAATAAAGAAAAACGAAACCGAAAGTAGCGTTCTTAAAAAGAACGAAAGATTGCAAAACGAATTAAATAAAGTCTCATCAGATTTACTTCAAATCCAACAAAATTTAGGCAGAGCGAATAAAGTTGTTGAAGAAAAAGTAGGTGTTAAAATATTTTTATTAACCTTAAAAACTCATGAAAGAGTTTAAATAAAATCGTCATTTTTAAGAGTTTTGAAATAGAAAAATTGAAAAATGAATTAGAAGAGTTTAGAAGAAAAGAAATAGACCTAGATAGAATAATTGAATCTCTTAAGAATCAATTGCACATGCTAAACGATAAAATATCTCAGAGAGTTTATGAAGATATGCAGCAAAACAACAAGACTGCAACTGAAGTAATTTTCCTATTTGTTACCTCTTTCATTTTTTTCATCTATACATTTATTTGTTCATCCATTCCAAGTTAAATGACAATAAATTTTCATCTTTCTTATACTCTGATCACTTAGAAAAGTATAATTAGTGAACCACAGCTTATAAATTTAACACATTTTATATTTCATTGCGTCAGAAGGAGCATGAAGAAAATTTACTAAAAGAAATAACTCGTCTTATGCAGCTAAACTCTGACCTTCATAGAATCATTTCAACGTCAAACATACACAATGAAGATTACCAAGAACTTTCCAGAAAGGTAGTTAAAATATTTGTTTGTTTTTTTCAACCTCAAATATTAAAATATTTGTTTGTTTTTTTCAACCTCAAATATTAGAATGTAGATTGCAGAGTCTTTTATAACCTTATATCCTAATTATTCTACACGCGAACCCTATATTGTAAATATTGTTTGTTATATATGACTCTCTAACGCACAGAAAACTAAGAGCAGTAGCAATGGCGCCGACCTGAAAAATTATTTATGAGAGGGGTGAGCCGAAATTATAATACAAGGAAAAGCTAAAAATTTTATTTACACTTTAATCATGATCAGATACATAAGTGTGGAGACCCTGAGACGTTTTGTCGGTTATTAATTGTTTTTTGTGCTATTAATGTCAATTTGAACAAAATTATAAATAGGAATTAGAAATATTTACTTTGAAAAGTTTAACAAAATTTTTGGGAGGCAAAAAGTGAGTCTCGACTTTGCCTTAAAGTTTGTTTGGGAAGACGGAAATTGTTCGGCGTCTCTCTTCTTAAATCAATCCCAACAGTGTCGAATCTAAACAACTTTTGACGGGGGGCCAAAATCTTTAAAATGTTTAAATTTTCACCCGCTATAAAAATCCATTTTTAATTTATTAAACCGTTTCGAACCAAGTCACGCTAAATAAACACGCGGAAACACCACCTTTTGTTATATCATGTGTGCTGTCGATAAATTTTTGATTTTAGTGTTCTTAAATTTTATCTCATAGTACAATGAATTAAGAAACATATCGAGCCGTCTGCAAACAGCCATAGCTCCGTTGAAAGCAAAATTAAGTCTCGCAAATAAAAAATGTAGAGCCAAGGTAAAATTTACGATTTCCATTTTTAAATTTTTCAAATTATTACAACGTAAAATTAATTATAAAAAATCATGCAATGCAATAAGCAGAATAACTTTTTAGAAGAAATTTTAAAATCTGATCATGGTAACAAGATTCCAACTGAATTCAGACAGCAAATAGAGAACAGTTTGAAAGATGATGAGCATTATAGAGCTCTATCTCCTCTCACCATAGATCGAATCGAAAGACTGGAGGTTTTAACTACATATTTATAGCACATCACACATTTACATTTGAAGCTTTTTAATTTTTACAGCATAACCTCATCAACCACCTTCATGATCGACTTCCTTACCATGATTCGGCAAGAGTTCAAAGTTTCAGTAATTTACTCGGTGAAACAACTACGTACAACCCTTTCAAGCCAAGCACCAGCAAATCAATGACTGATTTACATCTAATTTCGTTGCTAGATAATAATAGCAAGTTGCCGAATTCCAGCCAATATGATCGTCACACTGCCAGCAACGGTGATCACGTGTACAGAAATGATCTTCTTTATAAACGGACCCCTACGTTAATCGATACACCTTCAAAAACGAAATTGGAAAATGTTG
The DNA here is from genome assembly GCF_000326865.2 of Helobdella robusta. NCBI lineage: Eukaryota > Metazoa > Annelida > Clitellata > Rhynchobdellida > Glossiphoniidae > Helobdella > Helobdella robusta. The sequence continues at coordinate 1,774,218 of NW_008704124.1, read as the reverse complement.
TTGGTGATGACAGTTATTTCTTTAGCAAAGATTTTAAAAATAAACATGAAAGTACTTCTTTGAGTAACATGTCGGCAAGGCCCACATCTTTTTTAAACAACATTTCGAAAGAAAACCGACCTAAAAAAACAGACGTTTTTGATAGTTTGTAGCGCTTCAAAAATTATTTTAAAATATTCATATTATAATTTTTATACTATGTTCTAAGTTTTTTATTTCATTTTTGAAAATTTTCATTTAACATGAACCGTAAAAAAAAATGACACTTACGCCTTTTAAATCAATAACATAATTTTCATTACCTCTTTAGCGCTGGCAGGACAGCCAAGAAATTTTCAAATTGAAAAAGTTGCCAACCAGAACAGAAAATTTTATTTTTGTTGGGAACCTCCAGTGAACGATATTAAAGATTATCCAGTCATTGGATATGAGGTAGCATATTAAACATATATTTAATATTTTGTTTAATTGCTACTTAGCCAAATGTATACTGCAAATATTATTGTGTTTTTTTGAATAAGTAATTCTGTGGCTTATGAGTGAGGCAGAGAGGAGAGCGCTCAAAATTAACATCAAGAGTTCATTTCACTATATTTCAAAAACTTTATTATAACAAAATAAAAATCACGAAGAGTAATGAAATACGACCGCCATTGTTGTAGCACGATAGATTGCTCATCAAATTTAAAGCTATAACCTTTTATGCATATTAAAATGCAACATTTATTGTGTTTCATTTTCTTGTTGAAATGCTTAAAATTTTGAATTTGAACTTCACATAATGATTCATTATAGTTTTATGTGAACGGCATTAAAAAAGATTATATACCCGGTCGACGAACAACTAATTATGCTATTGATTACGTCTCGTCAAAATCTTTGCCGATAATATTTGCCTTACGATCAATAACATTGGACGGCGTAAGGTCTCGTTCCAGTGAAATCATTTTGCATGGCCTACAACATATCAGAAACGATGACAGCCTGGAAAAAATTACCACTGGAAAACATCAACTTGAAAAAAGTACATTAGATTTGACCCAATTGAAAAAACAAACGGTAAGCCGGCTTAAAGTTGAATAATAAAAGAATCACTAGCATTTAGTTCAATAAATATTTGCAGTTTATTGCATTTTATGATTTCAACGCAACTGATAACAATGTCATTCGGAATGGAATATCTTACTCAGAAATAAGCTTTGAAACGGGTGACATGTTAGAGACGTTTGGCGAAGTGTTACCAAATGGATATATTTTTGGCAGAGTAAGTAACACATTTTATTTAAAATAAAACATGATGATCTAAAATACTATGAAATGTTGCTCTGTATTACACCATTTGAATTTGCAAAAGGTACATTTATTAACTTGAAAGAATTGTATCGCAATGTGCTTCACAATTTACACAGTACTTTTCAAAGAATATTTAGATAGGGTCAATAATGACGATGAAATATGTTATGAAACTATAAAAATAAACAGTTTGAAATACCTATTAGTTGAAAACATTTATAGTATCAAATTCATAATACTCAGGACGTCATCACGTTCATATTACAAAATTATTTTTATTATTGTCCTGTTTATAAAATCGTTACTAGAACAATTTCATCTCTTTTATTTTTTAAATTATTATATAAATGCATTTGTGCGAAGCAGCAATATCACCCTTCAATTTAACATAATCTAAGTTATGAAGAGTGGAACAAGTACGTTATAGATGCGAGTGACTTCGATTCCACAAAATTGCCAGGATTTTGAATATCCAGAATAATGGTGCCAAATAGTAGATTCAATTGATAAATTACAAAATTTAGTGGATTGTCCTACAGAAAAAAGCAAAAAAAAAACACGGATTAAAGTAAATTACAATAAAACGAAGAACATAGCAGTAACACAAATCTTGGTCAAACTTTGAAACCAGGAGAAATGATATAGAAATAAATAAACACGTCGTCCGCCTGGATAATGAATGAAGCACAGAGAGAAAATCAGACAGAAATAAATAAAGACTGACTTTTGCAGAGGCCGCTTCAAAAGCCGGCACTAGAAAATGTTCAAAAGACTTTAATCTTAAGTTGATCGATACAATTCTCCGATGATTCAAATTGCAACGACAGGGTATAAAGTTCAAATAAACTTTGAAATCGGTGCTGAAGGGAATGTTGTAATGTTAATTTCAATGATATTAATAATAATGAAAAAAATTAATAGTAGATATTGATAACGTACCAATCTGGGAGCTGAAGTGCCGTTATGAAGCTTAATAATAATAATAATAACTTGCGAACCAATTGGATTAAAAAAGACAATTTTTATTAGTGAAAACGAGTGTTCATTACAAATAAGAAAGTTTATTCATGGCTTCGTCCATGCATAAGTGAGCTTTCAAATTGCGTGACCGGAATGTAACATGGTTGTAGCAGGAATGTTTCTTTCGAAGCCAAATAAGGAACAATTGTAAGCAGCTCTATGAAGAAAATGAAACATAATATTTTTTAATTGCTACTAATTCAATAATTCGAAATCAGTTGCAAATAAATTCAATTTGATTTGCAGGTCAAAGGTACCGATAACGTTGGTCTTATTCCTGCCAATTTTCTTGAAAAGACTTTCTAATATTTTGAACTTTTTTAAATTATCTAATATTTTAAATTGTAAAAATTTTAAATTGTTTTCCATTCTATTTAAAAAAAATTTAATGTTAAAATTGTCTCAATTATTCGTTATTTTTACAATTTATTGTAGAGACTAAATTTTTCTTTGGAAGACGACAAAAATTTTAATTGATGGCTAAAACAATTTAATGAAATATTAATTACTTATAATGACGCAATAAAATGACATCAAAACGTTGAAAAATTAAATTTTCTGTTACAAATTGAATGAAGACAAGGTTTCAATTAATTGAATATTATAAACTTATTGAAGTTTAAAACAAGCTTTCGGTTTTTAACAAAAACATTGTGGTACACTACATTCCTGCCATGCCTCTTTTGTTAAAATTCATTCTCATGATGACGTCATTTGGTATCTTTTACCATTTTTTTGCAATTTAAATATTTTTTTCACCCAAGAAGCAAATTTTTTATTAGTTTATCAACAAAGCAAAAAAATAGTCAATAAACCTATATGTAGAATATACATATTGTAGTAACCCTTTAACACTCGTAACTACCAAAAACTTCAATCATCTCTACAACTTCAATCATCTCTACACTAGTTTTTTAGCTTCCAACGATCGTTAAGTTATTCCGTTACTCCGTAGGTTCAAGATTTCCGACAGATGAATACCCTGCTTCAAACGCAAACTTTGTTGAACGTTTGTATGAATGCCAACAGTAGTAGAATCTAGAATCACTAAACTAATTCAAGCAATCTCTTCTCCCTACAATCTATTCAATAGTTAATAAATATGCGCTTCATCATGAACACCAACAATTTTCTTATTAATATTATTAGTTGGATAATAATTATAAAATTACTGTTAGGTGTTAGGAATATTGAAAATTTCAACCGTAAACTTTCAAAAGTTAAAAATCGGTAAATATTATCAAATATTGCATCATTTTATCAAATATTGCATCAATTATGGTCTCCTACCAGCCATTAGTGAAAAAAATCAAAATTAAATCAGTAATAAACCTGAGATCAGACAATGGTATTACGCTGGTTGTTCCTGATACTCACTTGCAGAAAGCAGGCATTGCAGTTTCAGAACCAGTTGCATGGAACAGTCTGCCGAAGTCGATGAAATTTGAAGCTTTCAAGAAGAATTTGAAAACTCATTTATTTTTTATATAATTATTATGTTACATTTTTGATATTTTGTTTGCAATGCCGTTTCACTTACACTTTGTTTTTGTTGCCAGTAGATAGCGCTTTTGAGAATCTTAACTTTAAAATTTTTCTTTAATAATAATAATTTATACGTTTACGACCATGGACATTGCGTTTTTAGATTATGTAAGACCATGGATATGTATATATATGTATATATATATATATATATATTTATAGATATATATATATCTATGATTGTAAAACATGCATATATATATCTCAATGTTTAAGAATCTGACTTAAACTCAAAGTAATTTCGGCCCTTCATATTTTTATGTCGATGCTTGTAAATTTGAAAAATCATATTTAATCTAAAGCTGATCTTTATTATATTGATGTCAGTTTTGTTGATTCGATTTTGTATTCATCTTCGTGGTTTCCGTCCTAATTTTTGTTAACGATTCTTATTTTTATAAGGAATAGAATTCTTTTATATTAGAGATTTTGGTTTTGAAACAAAATTCGAAGTTCGTTCGGAAGGTGAGTGAATTGATTGAATGAGTGATGATCTGGTATTTTCTTTTTTCTTAAGTTTCAAATAAATAATAATGGTCATATTTGTTACTTTTAATTTTGTTTGTTTTGAATTGACGATTTGGTATTGTAATTGTCAGTGTGTCGAAGTCCAAGATTTTTGCTGGAGTTGAAATCAGAATTTTTTAAGTGGCTGAAGTAGGAGTTTGATATATTTTTGATTTTTCATCTAACAAAGTTAAAAATGCTATGAATTTTAAACAAAAATTGATTATGTCTTTCAGTTTTAGAAAAAAATTGGATGTAGCAATATTAAAATTAAAATTTTTAATACTGAATATAAATTATAAGTGTTACTGTTAATAATAGGAATAAAACCACCTAATTTTTTAATTTTTTTAAAACACAAAATAAATATAAAACAATTACAATTGACAAAAAATGTCAATGTTGGAGTCAGAATACAAAAATTTGTACTTGTAGTCAGCGCAAGAGTAAAATTTTTTAGAAGCATCTATTATGACCCGAGTCAAATATTTTTCATCGGATTCCGTCACCCTAATAATTATATTCTTTACAGTTTGGAGATGGTTTTTTATTAAATAATCCCAGTGTGGTATTTTTGTGTTGTTTTCTTATTTATTTTGTTATTGATATATAAATTTATTTATTTTTTGGATTTATGACATGTAAATGTTATAAATGTTATTTTAATTGTTGCTGTTTTTTTATTTACATACATACACCTTTGTTAGTTCACTTATGAACACAACTGGCAGCATTCCTTCCAAAATTTATTTATTCAATATTTTGTCCTGTTTAATTAATATATAATATGTTATAATACTTTCTTTTTCAGAAATTTGTCTTAAAGCTATGGATATAGAAAATAAGGGTTAGTTTTATTTAATTATATTTTGATTAAAATTAAGTCTTTATTGTTGATTTACCTAATTTTAAAATCTAATTTAATTTTAAAAAATTTAAAAATATGAAGTTATAAAAGCCTTGTAAATAATAGCCTAAAGAAATTGTATTATTCCTTTGAAGATTCAGTGAATACTTAGATGTTACATGCAACTTTTTTTACATTTTGTTTGTAAAATGCTAGTTTTATTGTTATTTTAATTAGTAAATAATCTTTAATATTTTATTTTTGCCTCTTTAGTCTCTAAGAAATCAAAAAACAAGAAAAAACATTCAGCGACAGAATCAGAAGATGGTATTGAAAAAAAGGATAAAGAGAGTTCTGATGAATTTGTAAAATTAAAAAAATCCCATAAAAATAAAAAGAAGCACAAAAAATCTCATAAAAAGAAAAAGCATAAGAGTAAGAATTGTTCATCATCCGAATGTAGTGATATGGAAAAAGAAACCGTAGAACAAAAAGAGCATATTAAAGGTCTGAATTCTGACTCTAAGATGAAGAATGAAGATTCATCAAATGTAACTGATGAGCCTGTAAAAAAAAAAGCAAAATTGGTTGATGACAATTTTGCTGATGTTCAAAAGCTGGATAAAAAAAATGATAAAAATGGTTTCAAATTGGATTCAAAAGAAAAAGATAAAGACAGAAAACAGTTTTATCGTTCCACCAAAAAGAAGGATTCTGATGTTGAATCAAAAGAAGGATCAATTGAATTTATCAAAGAAGAAGTAAAAGATGATGTTGTTACATTGTCAGATTCAGAGACGATACTGGATGTAAGTGATGAAATTCTCATGAAGAGGCTTAACAAAGCTCGCCAAAGAATGAATGACGAACTCTCAAACAAATCATCAAAACAACATGTGTCTACATTGTTTACTGAAACTGAAAATGTTCTGAATAAAAATTGTGGAATTAACGTTTTAGTAAAAAATGTTGAAGACACAGTTTCTAAATCAAATTGCAAACAAGAAAGTGCTGCTGATAATAATATGGACTTAAATTCTATATGCCTACCTGATGAACAAAGTAGAAACCATGCACTAACCGACGACAAAATTATTTCAGAAGGAAATACTCTTGGAACATCATTTACACCACAAGAACCTCAACTTACAGCTGTTACAACTGTTCCATTACAGATTCAGATGGCAGTAACTTCACTATTGCAAACTCAACCAACATTTTCAACGGTTGCTGTACTATCAGAACAGACTGAATCTTTGCCATCAACAGTATCAATAAAACAAGCAGAATCTATAAATAACACTGCCTCTGAGCTTAAACCTGCTACTTCATCACTTCCTGCAAGTTTGCCTATAAAGAGGACTAATTTTTTCAATATCAAAATATCAGAGACCAGTGCAGCCATTATTTCTTCTGGAGTGAAGCTTGGTGGAGAAGAAAAATCAAGCAATGATACTAAAGGTATTTTCTGAATTTTTTTGAATTATTTGTTAGTGCTAAGTATCAGTAAAACATCTTTAAATATATCATATTTTGATATATTTTGTTTTACTGATAGTAAACATAGGAGGATATGAAATTTTTAAACCGATTAGATACATGTGAGCATAATCTCAAAACAATAATCAAATAAAAACAAATATTTTTATAAAAATTATATAAAAATGCATAAACAAAACAATTTAAATACCTGCCTGAACATATCACACACACCGTCATAAAACCCCTTCCAGACATCATTGTTGCTGGAATTTTCCCCAAACTTTCTGTTTTCAAATTCATTTTATGATTTATTAACACACTCTCTATTACCTGCTTAATTTAATTCCACTTGTTCTATCTCAATGAATTCTCTGTGTATTTTGTTTATTTTCTGATTATTATATTGAGCATTTTTCTGATTATTTTTTAGTTTTTTTTTCAATAAAATAATTTTATTTTACAGATTGTGATGACAAGACTAAAGATTTGAAGTGAGTGTCTTTTTCATTTTTATTTCGTTTATTCAGATGGTGGAATTTTTAATTTATAATGTGACTTTTTTCATTTTGAAACCTTAGAAGCAAAGATGGTCGATCAAGATCACCAAGCAGGGGTAAGCCTGGTTCATCCAGTAGTGCTCAAAAAAGAAGCAAATCTCGGTCGAGATCAAGTGATTCTAAGTCAGGAAATAAGTCCAGAAACAGATCACGATCCAAAAATAGATCCAGAAACAGATCGCGCTCCAAAAATAGATCCAGAAACAGATCGCACTCCAAAAATAGATCCAGAAACAGATCGCGCTCCAAAAATAGATCCAGAAACAGATCGCGCTCCAAAAATAGATCAAGAAACAGATCGCGTTCCAAAAATAGATCCAGAAACAGATCATGTTCGAAGAATAGATCCAAAAACAGATCACGTTCAAGGAATAGATCCAAAAACAGATCACGTTCAAGGAATAGATCCAAAAACAGATCACGTTCAAGAAACAGATCCAGGAATTTGTCACCTTCTAGAAATATATCCAGACATAGGTCACCTTTGAGAAAAAGATCCAGAAATAGGTCACGTTCAAGAAATGGATCTAGATCAAGAACGTCAAGACATGCATCCGCGTCAAGTCGCAGATCACCCATTGGTAGTGGAAGATGTGCTGATGGTAAAAGAAAAACTAAGAGTCCATCTCTAGACAAGTGAGTGAATCATTAATTCTATGATATTCTAGAAATAATGCATCGGTCAAGATCAGTTTTTCATTTTAGTTTATTTCCAGCTTTTTTTCCGGCTTGATTTAAAATTTGTGCAAAGATTTCAAGAGAAATTACTGCCACTGCCATTGAAAATTTTCATTTTAGAGGAAATTATGAATGTTTTTATCATCAAAATCTTGAAGAGACTAAAAAGATTTTGTTTGAAAAGATTTACGAACCATGCAAAATCTCAATTTGTTATGCATATTCTGATATTGAACTTTTTAAAATCAGTCTTCATTAAAACTGAACATTAACTATTAAAATTAACAATTGCTTTTATTAGTTCTTATTATAAATATTTTCTACATTTTTTTCAGAAATACAAACGCGGAAGATCCGAAGTTCACAATTGACAAAGCAAGACTCAGACAGATAGCTCTGTATGTTCATTTTCATTTAGTCAACGATAATTTTTAAAATTATTTTTGTGGCTTTTATTTAATACATTAGCACTCTAATTTGAAGAAAGAATTTTTTTAATTTCTAGCATAAACCTGCAACGCAGAGTAAGGTTAGAGTTAAGTACTGAGCTTCATCACACCAACTAAGCTTGAAATTGAATTCTGAGATTTATTTATATATTTATTCATGAAAGCTTTCAAACTAGGGTGGTAATTACTATATCATCATCAGTATTTTCTAACAGTCAGCCTCTTTTTATTGTGCTGGCTTTTTTAAGAAGAAACTTTTCCTTTGGCAGAATTTTATTTATAATTAAATTTTGGGATTTTTTCGCTACACTGTACTTATCTGCTGCATTAATTATTCTCTCTGCTGTTTAACCTGCCTTTCATAACCAAACTTGATTTTCTGTCCTGTTCATTTATAATCAATAACTATCAAAGAAGGTCATAATTAGTCACTTATAATTATTAGTTTCTAACGAAGCCCATTAAATGATAACTTATAATTAGCAATTATTAAACAAGTCAAGTAATCTTGTCCATATCATGGGCATTTACCAACTGCTTAGATTAGATGATATTTTTGAATGAAAATTTTTTATTTATTTTTTTTTCACTGCAGTAAGAATGCTTTCAAAAATGCTGCAGCAGGGCTTGGTGCAGCCGTTAAAATGAAACCAGATGAACTCAAAGTGATTAAAGCTGGTGGAAAGTCTGTGCAAGAACTCACAGGTTGTTATTCTTAAAGATTCTCATTTGTTGATTGCAACATATTTCATTTTTATTGTGGGACTCAAACAGATAATAATTATTTACATCTTGTTCCTCCATTACTTGAGTCAATATAATACTAACTCTGCCTCAAACCTTACACATTTAACTCAGATCTTTTGAAAACTAAGGCTTTTTAGATTTGTTTAAATTTTATTTCATAATGTCCATTTTTATGTAAAAACATACATTTTATTATATATTTAAAAGTATTCAAAAATATGAAAGAGAAGTGTTTCTCAACTAGCAGTTAATAATGCACTTTTTTAGATCGGTTTTGAGCAACAAACAAACAAACAAATATATAACAGTTATCTTTCATGCATATTATTTCATCATATATCTTTGCTATGGAGTTTTCTTGAATTTCATATGTTGAATTGTTTCAATATTTTCATAATTTTTAGACTTTTGCAAGAAAATATCCGAGATACATGTTGAAAACCTCGAAGAAATATTAGAAAACACAAACAAGTTGATAGACGAGGAGGAAATGCCTTTCATTCCTGCAAGAACCAACAAAGATATGAAGGTACACTTTTCAGGTTTTTCTAAATTTGTTGCTTTTACAATTCAACAAAGAAACTTTTTGATTTCGACAGAGCGGCCCTCCAAGAGAAATGTTGACATTGCAGGAGAAGTTGATACAAACAGCACAGATGAGTTCTTTATTTCCTGTTTCAAGTGGAACTCAGCACAAGGAGGTACCATTGGAAGGTGGCACAACCAATAATCCGGTCCCAGATGTTGTCGTACAACCTGTCCAGGCTAATGCAAGCCAAGATGTAGGTGTTGAAAATGCGTACTAACTAATTTTGTCAGTAATCTCACTGGACCGCCATCTCTATAGACAATCACATACTGTGTATACTAACTTCGTAAATTAAATCGAATATTTAATTTTCAACATAATTTCATATTTCCAATTGCGTTTTTACAGGCATTGTTGGACTCGTTAATCTCTGAAAACTTGGCCGCCATCAGAAATGAAATGAACATTGATTCGTTAGATGAATTGCCCAGAGCCTCCTTTGCTAGTAAAGATGAAAATGAAAAAGTAGCATTTTATTGCGTATTTTCATTTTGTAACTTTGAAATTGTGTAAAAATTGTGCACACCTTCTTCTTTTAAATATATAAATTGCATATAAATATATGAATCACATAATAATAATTTGATGTTCTTATAATCAGACACCAAGCACTTTAACGATGATGTCACAATGGGTTCCTGGCAAAGAGATACCTGGTCAGTTCACTGGATCAACAGGTGTGCAAGTCCTTTCTCAACAGGAGCTGTCTGGAAATTACCAAACATGGGCTAAGAAGGTTATTTGTTTAATGCAGAACTTTCTTGTTGTTTCATCTTTTCTCATTGTTATTCGGTTGGAAAAAATATTTTCAGTTGTAACAAAGCATCCACAGTGTGAGCATGATCCCACCACTACAAAAGGCTTTTCTTAGTGCTTGATAGTTTTTTTTACTTGAATAGAAAAAGCAGATAATATCTATTAAACAACCACATTATATTTATAGAAATTTATTAATAAAAATTCATTTGAACATGTATGAACACCACATCCATCACACGACGTTAAACATAACTAACGAACAAACACATAGTAGCATAATCAAACATGCAAACAATGAGACTGCTTTAGATGTAAACATTTTTTTGCTAATAGCAGGCTCATATGATCTGTGTAATGCTTTTATAATTGAAAATGAACCTTTTTCATTTTTGATTATAAAAATGAGTTCACATGAAAGTGTAATGATAAATATTACATTCTGAAACGGTAATGTTTATCATATTTGCACAATATAAATGTGAACTCTCACAACATAGAACATATTGATAGCCTGTCATTAGCAGATGTGTAACAAAAAGAGTCGTGTAACTACTGCCACTTCTTTCAACAAACGTGTGTGTTTAAATTGTATGTTCTTGTCTAACCAGGCCATATTCATTTGTAAGTTTTCTGGATGAATCATTTGTTTGTATGCATGCTTATTCGTATCAAACATTTAATTGTCTATATTGGCCGTAATGAATTGTTTTGTGTGATGATAGAAAATATGAACATTTCAATTTGCTTTTAATATTCATGAAATGAACATGTTATTGTTAGAATATTATATCTCATTTTAATGCTGTAAGACTTAAAATTCACTGAATAAATTTTTTTTGTGAAGGATTCGCTAAGTGGAGCAGCTCCAGTTACTGGTGGCATTGGTAAATTGCTATTGCAGAAGATGGGTTGGAAAGATGGAGATGGTTTGGGAAAGAATAATGAAGGAATGAAAGTTCCTATCGCCATCGACGTGAAAACTGATAGGAAAGGTATTATTTAATGGTTTTTTCTAATAACAATAATAATAATAGAATTTGATACATTTTTTAAAAGGTTTGGTAACCCCAGAAGAAGATCCAGATCGAATTAAGAAGCTGGCTCTGGAGAGAGCAATGATGCAACAAGCCATGTTAAGACAAGCAATGATGCTAAAACAACAGCAGCAACAGCAGATAATGAGAATGCAACAAATGATATTGAGACATCAAGCGGGCAATGCAGTGTTAACAGGATCGAGACCTCTTCTTCAAATGCCCATACTACCAAACAACGTTCCTCTTTTAAGGATGCCACCTGGGCCCGCTAAGCAACCTTTACTGCCCATGCCTGGAGCCATTAGTGCTGGCATACCTGATATAAGCAGTTAGTTTATCTTTTTTAAGTTCTACGATGTTTAAATACTGATGTAATGTATAAATTGCTCATTACAGTGAATTAATTATTAACAAAAACATTAAAACCGAATTAGTAAGATTCAACATTTTATACACTTTCAATATAGAATGTGCGACATCATTACAGGCAAACATCCGGTTACCTATCTCACCGAAACATGCTCCAAACGAAAATGGAACCCTCCAGACTTCGCTCTCCTCGAAGAGTCAGGACCCGACCACAATAAATTGTACAAATTCAAGGTTATAAACAAATATTTTACTTTACATATATAACTTTTCAGTACATCTGTAAAATTATTTACCACACTTTAATTTTTACACTCACTAGATAACTCTGAATGGGGTAGAATATCTGTCACCAAACAGCTCACAACAGAAGAAAATAGCAAAAATGGAAGCAGCCACGCTCTGCTTGCAAAAATTAGGATTAATTCCTTGATTGTAAATAACTTTTGTTGTATAATGCACGTAGGCAAATGAATGTATGTGCTTTATTATAAATAACATTTGAAAACTATTGTACGTGATTTATAAATTGTTAATATAATTTGTATTGTTGCGTAATGTGTTTATTATGATAATGGATAATGGTAACATTTAATCATTCTCTTTTACAGTTGATTTTTTTGAACATTTCACCCTAATTATCCGAAATTTTTCAAGAAACAATTCTGGAAAATTAATGTGAAAAAATTTGAGTCCGTTACAAGTTATTACGTTTAACTTGTCGGATGATGTCCCCGTTTTTTGGATTTATAGTAGGATTCCCACTCACTGTGGTTTAAAGCTGTAAAGTCATCCAATGGAGCTATGTATTTTAAATATTTTGATAACTTTTTCAATTCTTTGTCTGTACTTCTGTTCGTGTGAGCGTTTTTAAATGGACGAATCTGAAAAATAAATGATGAACGTCTCCGTAAATTCAGTAACAACACGAATGATGAAATTTTGCGGTAAATGTTAATGAAATGGATTGGTTGTGTGCACGTTAGAAAATCACTGGCGTCCATCCAACCCTTAATACTTCTAAAATCTGGAATTGGACTGCGAACTCTTTTTGATAAGACCTTGGTTATTTATTTTAATATGCTAAAATTTGCATTATTATTTTTGTTTGTCTTAAATTATCTTTTTGTTTAAATAAATAATATCTTTTTGAATGTTGGAAAAAACAAAAATTAAAAAAATTCAGATTCAACAAATTTGTTTTTTGTCTATTTCAATTGACTTAACCCTTTCCATCACACATTTTCTTTTAAATTAACTTGCATTATATTATATTATTCGTTTCCTGCCATCACAATACGAAGTTTGCTTGGTTGCGTTATTTGTACTTGTTTGCATTGAAACCCCTTTCACCTAGTTTAGTGACGTTGATGAAACTGTAGGGCGGCGTATTACAACGAGTGAAGTGACAACGACATTTTATGGACTAAAAATGCTCAACTCCCTGTCTTTCCATGTACAATATTTTAAATGACCCAATAATACATGAGAAGCCTAAAATTAATTAGTTGGGTTTTCAACAGAGTAGAAAGGCGTCAAGACGTTTAAAAGCGCATTAGTCTTGTTTTCCTTCAAACTTTTTCGAAATTCTTTGTGCACATTCTTTAAGCGGAAACCAATGTCTCTTACTTCTTACTGGTTAACCCAAACTTTGTTCGTCAGCGTCTCAGCCGTGCCTCCATACAGCTCTTATGTTAATATAAAGCGAATGATAATAGCATTTGTTTTTATTCGCACGCCACCAATGAATTGCATAGGAATTTAAATAAATCACCTGACTTGTGCCACGATATTTTATATTTCAGTTCTTGCCAATCACTTGTATCTAATCTACCAGGATAACTATGCAACAATTGTAATGCATAAATGACGTCATTGCCGCTCTTGCTTGTTTATAAAATTGAAAAAATAACCCTCTAATCTCAAAATCTTTGGTATAATTTTTGACTCGTCTCTAACAGCTCTCATGTTTCAACTATAATAAAAACTTGCAATTACTACATCCGTCACATTTTTATTTACTTTCAGTAGACGTCCTGTCTGCTTTGACTAGTTGTGTTGTCCTTTCACGTCTCGACTACTATAATTCTCTTCTATCTAGTTTACTTTCTTACTTTTTAGCTGAACAGACTCGCGAAGGTCGTCCTAAATGTAAATATTCTTTCTCCTAGTGAACTTTCACTTACTTAACTACATTGTCCACTAATTCGCCAACGCATTATATATAAACCAGCTCTACTCACCTTAAAATATTACATGCAACGCAACCTTCTTATCTTCATCAACTCATACATCCTCGTTCATCTACTCGTCATCTTTGTTCGTCATCATCTGTATCAACCTGTTAACAAAGCATCAATAGTCAACAGAAGCTTCACTTTACTTCTTACATATGGAATGGTTTGCCAGCAAACATTCGTTAGGAACCAAAAACCACACTCCTCAAGAAGCAACTTAAACATTTTTTATTTGAACAGGCGTCAGCGACGTTACAATCAGCGGAACATCCAAGCGTTCTTGAAGCTATTCATAAGACACTAAACTAATAATAATAACGAAATACCATGCTGGTAACCGACTATAAGTTATAGTTAAGTTTAGTTAGATAATTGACAAATAGCTATAAATTACTTTCAAGCCATTTTGTGGATTCATTATGAAGTTTCTACGTAAATCATCGAACATGATTGTGTTGTGCTTGTTCCATTGAGGAAACTTGCCCCAAATAACACCCAATGGTTTAACCTATGAGTTAGTTTAGAATGACCATTAATTAGCGATTAGTGTTTAAACAACATCAACTTACATCAATAACTCCATACGATGACACGTGAACTGTTATCATGGCCAAACTGTCCAACATAAAGCACAATTTGTAGTTTGGGTTTTTAGAAACGCCCAGTTCATTCATCTTTGCTTCTATCCATTTCATACTTGTGGCAGCTTGAAGTTCAAAATCATTATCAGAATATATATAGTCAGTTAACTGAAATTAAAAAACTAATTAATTACTAACACCAAATGACAATATCATAATCAGCATAAGACGAAGTTAAAAACTCATGAAGGTATGGTCGCATCAGATCTGATCCTGTTTCGCCAACTGATCTGTGGTCTTGAATATTTTGGTTAATTTTAATCATTTTATTTTACGCTGTTGAGCAACAGTGGATTATCACTACAGAATAAATATTGGAAATGAAATGAAGCCTTTGACCAGAACGTTCACCTTGAAGCGTTCGTGTCATCACTTATATACATACTTTACTCTGACCAATCTATCGATCTTCCTGTATCAATTATAAAGGATGTGTAATATAATTGCCGCTTCCACTTCCAGTAGAGTTCATAATGGCAAGAATGCAATAAAGGAAGACCACTAAAAAAGCACGATTATTTGTTACTTACCGAATAAAGTGTAGTCTATGTCCAGTACAAGCAGTTTTTTATTTGGCCTTGGATTGTTCAATATATTAATCTGGTAAGTGTTTATTCTTTTTTCGATTTTGCTCAAGTATTCTGCCCTGTGTGTGAATACAATTTATCAATTTTAGGTAAGTAGTGTTATTTCATAAAATATTCAATAATAACATGAAATAAAGTTTTCGAACCACGTTATAACAACAATGTTATTTTATTCATTTTATATAGCGCCATGGCAAGCGACTGAGGCGCATTATCATTATTACAACAAACACAATAAATGCACCGTGAATCAACGCATAACACCCTTTTTGCATGTGATAGGCGGGGATCTTTTTTTGGCATTCGAACCCGGACACTGCATCAACAATGCCAGGCACCTTAGCCATTACACCATCGCGCCGCCAAATTATTACACCATTATGCAGCGATTAATTCACGTTAAGCAAGATGGGTGGGATTAGTTTCAAAAATATCATACAGCACACGAATATAAACATTTGATAAGCGAAACAAGTGAAGATGACATCGTGAACAAAAATTTAAATGAAATGATTGATTCATTAGTTTTACAAACAAAATATAGGGAACACAACTAAAAATTATTGCAAAATTTATATTAGGAATTTGCATCATAAGATTTCATACTGGGTTTGTAAATTCTTGTTTACTATCAATGTAGTCTTATTTGAATTTCTTGAACAAAAGTACAGACAAACACGATTCAATGTTTCTTTTATCACTATATAAAAGTGAATTATTGACTTAAATTAGGAAGTCTTCTTCCAAGACAGCGAAATGGAATTTGTTTTAACAATCTTTGAATAAAGCTGACACGCATTTTATTTTTTCAAAACATAATTTTGCTTTAAATTTTCGTATAAGAATAAGATTGTAGTGATAGCTTAACAAGTAATTAGAGACCCATTTCACTCAATGATGAATTGCTTTCGTTTTTATCTAATTACAAGCTCATTACTCCTGGTCAACATGGTTTTCTGGCATAAAAATCGACATAAAGCAGACAATTTATTTTGATTTTTCAAGGCTTATTTCTATATAATTCATTCTTTAGTATTTCTCAAAAGTATAATTTACAAACACAGAGCACATGTAAATATTGTCGGATTGAAAATCCTAACGACTAAAACTAACAATCTTTAATAATAAAAAAAACCACAAACTAACGAAGTGATTCTTAGGAGCTATATAAAGAGAAAAACTGCGATACTATTCCGATAGGTATTCGGGCTGCTGATGAGTTCCCGGTAGGAACGAAACACGTGCCCAGCCTATTCACACGAGTTATAAGAGGTGCAGAGTGTTGGACTGATCATCGTTTTGCCGTATCCAAATTTGCAATTAAACTTACCCCACCAACTCGTATACAGGGTCCAGGAAAAAAGCTGAACATTAGGGCTCGCCAAAATCTGATTGTGCAGGAAAAACTTCAGAAAGAATTCTCCAAACATACACAACAAACTGAACTGTCTAGTGTATTTTAGCAACCTACTGGTGTACCTTCAGTGACCGATGAATGGTCATTAATCAGCTCCAGCATACTGTCAACAGCTACGAATGTTCTTGGGTTTTTTTTCACAAAAAGCATCAGGATAGGTTTGATGAGAATCGACCTGGCGTTCTTGATCGTTTGCAAACAAAGAATACAGCCAAGCCCATAAAAAATAGGCTCAGCAATCCGGACTTACCTAGTCATAATCTTGCATGGAAAGAATCACGTACAAAGGTTCGGCTAGTGCTGCGCTGCATGGGAAACAATTGGTGGACAGAGAAAGCTAGGGAACTACAGAGATTAGCGGATACAAAAAATACGCAAAGGTTTTACGACTCTCTCAAGTTTGTCTACGGACCGGCCTAGCACTCTGTACGTCCAATTAAGTCAAAAAATGGTCTTGTAGTGATCAGACACCTAGAGGGAATCGTGTCACGCTGGGCCGAGCACTTTGGTGATTTGTTGAACTGCGTCAACCCGGTGGACCCAACATTTATAGAAGCCCTTCCGAAACTCCTGGCTGTTGCTAAGCTTGATAGCCCTTCTGTACTCGATGAGGTTACGTCAGCCGCCAAGGAAATGAAAAATAACAAAACGGCAGGACCAGACGGCATTCCCGCAGAGATATACAAATATGGTGGTCTCTGTCTATGTCAGCGACTGCATAATTTAATTTTTTGAGTGTGGACCACTGGCATAGTACCACAGCAATGGAAGGATGCAAACATCGTGACCATCTACAAAAAGAAGGGCGATAGACAATCGTGTGGTAACAGTCGTGGCATATCCTCGCTCTCCCCCGCTAGCAAGATTTTGGCACATGTCATGTTGAAACGATTTCAAAAACACATTGTTAATGTTGTCATTCCATAAACGCAATGTGGCTTCCGAAGCGGTCGTCGCACCACCGATATGATTTTTGCTGTACGTCCCTTGATGGAAAAGTGCTGTGAACTGAACCAGGATCTTTTCCTGGCCTTCATCGATCTGACGAAAGCTTTCGACTCGGTCAACAGAGACTTGTTTTGGATGATCCTGAGTAGATTTGGCTGCACGCCAACATTTCTGACGGTACTGCGTGAATTTCATACAAAGACATTGTTGGTGTGTTGGTGGTAAGGAATCTAAACCGTTTGATGTTTTGGTGAGTGAAAACCGGGCTGCGTTCTGGCCCCTGTGATTTTTAATCTGTTTCTCACTGCCGCCGTTCTCATCTATCGCGATGGTTTTCCGTCTGACGCAGGCATTTGACGGCAGCCTCTTTAACATACAACGACTCAAGGCGGAAAGCAAAGTATCACACGATAGGATTTTCGAATTCCAATAAGCTGGTGACGCTGCCATTCCTGCCAACACCATCTCCTTTCTCCAAAATAGTCTTAATGTCTTGTCGTATGCCTATAATCGTACAGGACTTGTCGTCAACACTACATAAACCGAGGTACTCTTCCTCACTAGAAAACAAACCAGTTACACCTTTCGTGGTTCACGGAGATGCTCTCAATGATTCGCAGGAATTCATGTATTTTGGTAGTATGCTGTCTGGATCGTGAAATTGAGCATCGCACTAGGGTGGCGTCGGTTACATTTGGCAGACTGAGGAGTCGCGTTTTTTTAAATCACAATCTTACCGTGGTGACAAAGATTGCTGTGTACCAAGCTGTTTGCATTTCTGCACTGCTTTACGGTTTTGAATCCTGGAATCGTCGACACATCAAAGCCCTTGAAGCCTTCCATGTTTGCTGTCTTCGCAGCATTCTAGGAATAAGATGGTGGCACAAAATACCCGTCACGGACATGTTTAAGACTGCATGTACTACACAGGCTGAATATCTATTGTTTTTTTGCAACAACAGCTGCGCTGGATAGGTCATGATATTCGTATGGCGGAGTTTCTTTTACTGTTATACAGCGAACTATCAAATGACTGTCGTTTAGTCGGTCGGCCAAAGTAGCGATTCGTATATCAAGTGAAAAGCGTACTTCAGAAATGTAACATCAACTCGGCTGGACTTGAAAAAATAGCGAAAGATCGGTCTACATGGAAGAAGATTTGTAAAGCTGGTCCCACAAGTTTTATGCTGGAATGGACAAATGCCTCTTACAGGCGTCGACTTGTACGTCATGCAGCAACATCAAGAGAATTGAAACCAACTGATCCTCGATGCCCCCATTGTGGTAAACTGTGCGCATCAGATTTTGGATTAAGAAGTCATCTACGATCTAACAGAAGGCCGAATGTCCTCGCCGTTTCGGTGGACAAACACAACAAACACATTAGCGCAATCGCAACAATATGCATCAAACACAATGAACTATGTATTAGATATGCGATGATCTCTTACCATTCCAACCCAGGAATCTAACCTTTTCGCACTTATTTATTCCGATTTGTGAGTACTGCTTTTCTAATTGAAATCCTCACATCAAATACTTTGTGAAAGATATTGAAAGCGTTCAAAAGAAATTTACTAAGCTTATTCCATTCACACAAAATTAATCATATCTAATACCACTAAATTCATTATATCTTAACACTCTAGAACACCAATGATTTATAATAGATTTATGCATATGCTACAACATCCTATACGGTTGCGTAAGAACTGATTTCCACAACCAAGTGACCATCAAATTGCACGTGCAGATACCACATAAAGCTACAAATATTTCATTACCAACAGGATTCACAATGTTCTGAATTTCTCGTGAGTGTTGTCATCGCCCATCAAGCTGAGCAGATGATAGGTGTGTTGCGTCATCGCCCAATGTTTAAGAAAAAGATTTTTGGCGTTAATCTTAGAAACTTTTTGTGCATTAAATAGCCTAAAAGACTTCATTGTTATTTTATTATTAATCATAGCCAAACACAATCTGTTTTTACTTTTAAGTATGAAGGCACCGTGAAAATGCAATGCATTAGGTTAGTTATCTTTTAGTTATCAATGTATGTATGTTTTAATGCGTGTATTTCTGCATGTGTGTTCGTGTGTGTGCAATTGTGCATGCATGTTTCTATAATCTAATAATATCTGTACAAATCAGTTTTTTTTGCCTAAAGTTTCGGACGAATAAGCGACTAAAGTTCCACGTCAGTGCCATCCATAAAATAATAAAACCAATTATTTTACGTACAAGATGTAAACATAATTTTAGAGCGTTTTATTAAAACCAGCTGAATTGAGATCTCTGCTTATGACACTCAATTTCAAAGTTTCAATAAAAATTAGAATACTGAATCTAAAAAATAAAAATAATAAAGTTAATTAAATAAAATAAATAATAAAATAATAAAGCTAGAAAAATTAGATAGCCAGCCAACAAGAATAAACAGTAGAGTATTGTAAACGGAAAGAAAAAGAAAATAAAAGAAAAGATGGAAATATAAAACAAGTGCCATGCATATTTAATGATGCAGGGAAAGCCCAGAACATCTGCCTAAGTTAAAACGCTTTACAGAGTGAATTATATAATCAAGACATAAGACCAATATATTATCACATGGCATTTCCAACAAAGGTAGAAGGGTATAACTTGAAAAATTAAAAGGATAATAGAAGCAAAACAAAATTAATATGGAAGTACAAGGTGTACAATTATTAATTAAAACATTTAATATTTTGAATGATTATAGAAAACATGGTTGATGATTTACATGAGAAACATTGACAAGTGACATAAAACTTGTACAGACTTATTTTGTATTTCAACAACTTCTTCTTCAATGTCAAGATCATTCACAACTTCAGGATATTCAACTACACCTTCCGTAACTTTTGCAATCTCCTCCTCTTGGGTACCCATCATCATTATTTTCAAATTATCTTTCAATTGTAGGTCTTTTAAACAAACCTCATCACCGGGAATTTTACCTGCATGAATATAATTGAAAATAACATTAAGAACTTGCACTGACACAAAAAAGTTACAGACATAAAACATTTTATTCAAATAAACTTTTATAACAAACTATTACTGTGATTTTAAAATCATCTTTTAAATTTTAAACTATACAGTGAATCAAAATCAACCTTCACCTAATCTTGAAAAACTGATATACATTTTTTCTAAAAATTTATGATTTATTTAATTATAATACCTTTGAATTTTAAGCCCATAAGTTTTTGTCGTTCAGGGAGAACATTTGTTTCTTTGTAAATACTATTTTTCAAATCAAGAATGTTCGAGGAAGGCATTAAATTTATTTTATAATCACAGCCATTCCATTTAACAATAATGTTTAATGCTACCTCTACTCCTTCGGCCATTTTTCTGTTTAAACAAATTTATAAAATAATGTTGTAACTAAAAAAAATTGATAAAAGCTGGAATTATCATACCAATAAAGTTCAATACAACATGTTCAATTTATTTTATAATGTTAAATTAAAACTTGGATAGTACTATTAGTATTATTATTATTAATGTGTTTGTAAGCAAACTTTAAAAAGATCTCAGATCTCTAACAATTATACAATTATAGAAGTACATTGCATAGCCCTTTATAAGGTAATGCAACAAATAGAAAAACATTAGCATGGTAAATTTGGACAAAAATGTGGTGTTTCAACCTTTTACAAAATAGAATAACAGGCAACACAGGATCACGAAAATCCTTAGGCAAACCATTCCAGACAGCAGGGCCTATTATGAAAAAATACATTAGTAGCCAAAACTGTAGACCCACCACACATTTTGAGTTTTTTCTGCCTTCCCTTATCTTAAAGTATTAAGATATTAACAAACGGAAGGTATAAATGTTATTGGACACCAAAAAAAAACTTATTTGTGATCGGTTAAGTTTTATGAATTTTTTCATAACAGGCCAGAATTTTACAAAATTGGCTGAGTGAGTCATGAATATTATTTATTTCTATTTTCCAATATCCACACAGCTTATTAACTAATTGTCATGATGAAATCATTTTATTTATTATTTTTATCTGTGTTGCAATCCAATTATGAAAAATATAGCTTAATAAACGAGATTACATTAATTAATTATTAAAATATTAAAACTTAAAGAAATTAAAAACTGATTAAAATATTATATTATATATTATATATATATTATATATAATTTAATTTCTGGTTCAATTTTTATTGTTAGTGTCTGACCACAATATATAATATATATTGTATATAATATATATTGTATATAATATATGTTATATATATATATATTATATATGTTTATGTTGGTCGTAGTAGACTTCTATTTATATTTTATAATTAATAATAATTAATAATAATTAATTTTTAATCATTAATATGCTCTTTTTGGTATTTTAGTTTTTTTTTCCAAAGATTGAAATTGTCTTTCCTAAAATTTGTAAATATTATTCTAGTGAAAAATTATTAATAATATGAATGCAAAAACCCTCTTTTTTTATGATGCATTTAAAACGCGGGACTAACCGTTAGCCGTTATATTGCCTAAGCGATTAGCAGGAATCGATAAGTTGAAAAAAAAACAAATTTATTTATAATTATGTCCACTTTTAAAAACCAAAACGTTATATTTTTAAAAACTATGTAATTATTATTCTAAATTTAAAACATATACATATTATATTTGTTCTAAATATACATATATTTTTGAGATAACCATTTAAAAAGCGTATATTAATACTAATATATAAAAATATATATATATATATATATCTTTGGTGTTGTGTTGCTCATTTTTATTGTTTGTATTTATTGGTTTTGAGGGTACGTAGTGTATGTCTGAAATTAGTGTATGTCTATTATTATATACATATATATATATATATATATATATATATATATATATGAGCAATAACAATATGAACAATGAATATATATGAAAATCAGAACAATAAGTCGTTGCGAATAATGTAAAATATTGTCTATTTTTGTTGTTTTTTGTTGATTTTTTGTTTTAAATTAAATTAATCTCATATTTCCTAGGTCATTTGATAAGTATTGTTGGTTTTGGTCTAGCGTTGTTGTTGTCGGAGGCTGATCCTGGCCTCCCTGGTATCAGGATGGTCGGGGTTAGAACAACTATCTTTGGTGTTGTGTTGCTCATTTTTATTGTTGTATTTGTTGGTTTTGAGGGTACGTAGTGTATGTCTGAAATTGTTTATTTTGCTGCTATGGCAAGTTTTAATTTGTAATTTGTCCAAATGTTAGCTTTCTTCAGTTCCTCGTCGGACATGAATTCATCCGACGAGATGAAACTTTGCAATGCTTTGAATTCTAAAATGAAAAAATGTTAAATTGAGTAACGCGAATAATAAACCGAATATTGTGAATTTGAAAAAGTTTGTAAAAGGTGTATAAGCGTCCTTTAACTTATGTGCTCGCCTATTATATACCAGGAGACCTTGCTCCCTAGAGCTTAACTAGTTATCTAACTCTTTCTAACCGGTCAGTCCCTATTGTATGTCATCTCATTCTTATTATACAAGTTTTATGTGTTCTGGTTAATTATACGTTACATAAACTTATATTAAACTGCTTTATGTCTGTAAATTTGTTGTCTCGTCGTGAACTACTTTTATAACTTAATTATCGTTATAGTTACTTACCTACTTTTACATATTTCTATATATAACCTATATTTACTTATTCCTCTTAAACTAAATTATCATCTACATAATTTACACAACAATTATATTAATGATTTACACATAATTTATACAATGGTGATTATTACTGTACAAGCAGCGGTAATAATAAAGAAACCTCTTTCGTAAGAAAACTACCCTATATGTTGAACTTTTAACTTTTCAAACTATTGTTCGAACTATAATGCCTTTCTTGGAGTTTGAAACACGCGCACGTGATAGCCTAAAGGTGCCAAGTCCTGCTTTGCACTGCCTGTAGTGACCGGCTTCGGATACAAAAAAGGATTTACATGCTTTGTGTGATGTGTCGTTTAGCACGTACTTATATAGATACGATGTTTATGTGCCGACGATACTACTGAGTTTTATATTTTAAAAATAAAAACTTAAAATTATTTTATTTAAATGAGAGCCATAAATAATCATGGTTGATATTAATAAACTGTTAGAAGAACACAAATAAATTAACGCACTTGTGATAGAAAGACGAATTCGATGAGTGTGAATTTGCTGTCAGGTTCAATAAGGATTTTATAAGCACTTGCCGAAATATAAATATTTGTATGCATACTTTATATAACGCATATATAATATACAGCTCACATTTTCTGCTAATACATTCGGGCATAGTCCACAAATTTAATGACAATTTAAAATGTTTGTTTACAACCTTTTGAACATTTTAATACGCACTCACATTTAATATTTGTTTCTTAATATTTTTTTTCTTCATTTGCACTTTCGCGGCGTTTTAGCGTTCTACCAATTTGTGATCGAGAACGATGAAGACAACACGGAGGAATGGGAATGGTACGAAAGTGGATATGTTCCCACAACTTTCAGGTTTATTATCTCGGCAAGTGTTTACAAAATTTTTATAAAATGCAATATCTATATATACTCAAAAACACACACACACACATATATATATATATATATATATATATATATATATATATATATATATATATATATACGGTTGGAATGATTCCTTCCAACCGTATATATATATATATGGTTGGAAAGAGACCATAATTGATGCCATATTTTATAAAATCTAGCGAATTTTTATCTTTTGAAAGCATACGGTTGAACTTTTCAATATTTCTAACAGTAATTTTATAATTATTTATGAAATTAATAAGAAAATCATTGATGTTCATGATGAAGCACATAGTAGGCGATTTTACTCTCCATCAGCGCTTATATAGTAGGGTGTGTCAATTTTATACCGGAAATTGATTTTTTTATATTTTTAAAAACCAGGGGTTACAAAAAGATACATTTTTGTATGCTGAATCCAAATTAACCTTCAGATTTGAAAATTTTAAGCTTGGTAAATTTTATGTTGAAATTTCAGCTAAAATGTTTATTTTTGTAATTTAGGAATTAATTATAAAAATCATCGAAAAAAGAAAACTAATTTTAAGCAACGACAAATTGTATATTTTTATTAAATACTGAAATAGTATTAGCATTATATGCAATGTCTAATCAATGTTATGTCAATTACAAAGTAGACAGTTTTACAGCTTACAGCAAGTGTCAATTATTTCCAAACTTTACGAGATTGTATGTACATGTCCTTCTTGTTCGCATTTCTACACATTAATTGTCTGCTGACGATCTGTGATCTAATATATCCATCCCTTCTTTCCTGACTGTAGACATGTTCACTTGCCTCTGTAACTATCTTGACACATCTCTCAATACTTTGAATGTGTGAGGGCCAGTCTGGGACTATCATTGGAGTGTGCAAAAATTGTTTGACTTGAGCCGTTGTTAAGCTACAAGTTAGAGGAGATTCATACATTTCAGAATCCCAATGAATGAGTTCAAGTAGGCTGCTGGCATCAGGATTGATCTCTGGTGTTACCCTTTGTCTTAAACTCATATCCCCCATCTGAACATTGGCTGATCTTCTTACCACAGGCATCACTATTTGCATCACCTCTTTGTCTTGGATTCTGAAAAGCTCAAGCTGAAAAAGAACAGGTCTCGGACCATCAATCCAACTATGCTTTACTTTGATGTTAAACCAATTAGGCATATAAACTCCGACTATAAATTCGACAATCAATTTCAAATTTCTAAGTGGCATATCTTTCAGACCATGATTGGAAACCCATAATCTGCAACATCTTAGAGCTGTAGTCAACCATCTTGAGTGACAGACAGGTCCAATCTGTAAGTTCGCAAGCCTGTCAGGCACAACACCAGATCTGATAGCATTAACAATCATGTATCCATAATACTGGTCTGTGCTGAGGTCATCAATAAAACTCTGTTTTAACTCAATCAATGAAAGACCAACAGTTATCCTGATAAAATTTGGATTTATTTCCAGGTCTATTGCATCATCAAGTATCTTACCAATTGGTCCTGACCATCGATTATTGCTCAGTGTTGGACCATCCAATTCTTGAATAAGATGTCTCAGTGGTAATTCATTTGTTTAAAGATCACATACCAACCAAACAAGATTTCTGCCAAGTGACACATCAGTAGCTTTATTCCACAAATTAACGATTCTTTCCTGGATTGTTAATTCATGAATAACAACAGGATATTTAAACTTAGAATTTGCTTTGGTCCACTGATAAAAGAGGGCAGTCATAATATCTTTGGCTAGTTCTTTTTTGGTATATTTTTTTTGTCCTTCTCGCTCAACTGCCTTAGCAGAATACCGTATCTTAATAAATCTCTCACAGTTAGTAACTCTGAGGTAATGATCTCCCTGCCAGACCCCACATAATGACCAAGATGAGTGGAGGTTTTTCCTCTGGGAGGCCATAATCAGAATCAAAATAACAATGATAGTAGTTCTTTAATTTATTGCAATATCTGAAAAACATAAAAACAAGTTAACAACATTTTATGTGCGTTAATTGTGGTCTAATTTTATAACATACAATATTAGGTGAAACTGCAAAATCTGATTAAAGAGATGAACTTCAAGCTTGACAAATGCTGCTTTATGTATTTTTCATGATTTATAGCATAACTAACAATGGGGGTATATTCAACTTAAAGTCATGTTACCCGCTCTCCCGTAAATAATGTAGTATATTTATAAAACTTTCACTCAAAATTTACCAAGCTTAAAGTGCATCCATTTAAAATTGAAAGACACCAACGGAAACAGGACATCAAAAAGCTTCTTTTGCCATGCCCTGGTTTTTTCAAAAAAAAACTTTTTAAAATTTGACACACCTTATTGTACATGGCTTGTACATTGTACATTAAACATGCTCTGTTTTTAATCCCTTCGTTAATTTGTTTCAAAGAAACATAGGTCACATTTTGAATACTTTTTGAATACTAATTTGGCACGCTCGGTAAATTTTTTCAAGCAGTGTAAAACACGTGAATTAGAAAGAGCTCCAGCTATAGTCAGTTTGAATAAAAACAATGTTGTTACAGGTACACACATCTTGAAATTACTCCAGGTAACAAGTGCTATATCTGTTAATCATTTGGTAAAATCATCGATAAAACAGATAAAACGAAATTATAAGTTTTTGATTCACTAGCTGTTCTACCGATGATTTTACCGAATAAAAATGATGACAAACCTGATGATTCGCAGCCATCAACCTCCTTCCGACTGTCTCTTCGTGCCAAATTCTCAGATGTGACCTCTAAAGAAAGTGTTTGGACTGAACATGTGCGAGTTAGAGATTGATCGTTCAACATCAACGGCAACTATAATATTGTTAAGAATGTTAATTTAACATTAATTATTGTGAGAGCGCCTCTGAGTAGTTTTATAAAATGTGCCATATATTATATAAATTACCCTATATAAATCTCATTTATAATTGCATATATATGAAAATATATATATATATAGTAAATTTTTAAATTTTTAACACCATCACAAATGATCTGGAATTTTTTTAAACAAATTGTTCATATAGAGCAAATTTATTTGGATCACGCTGGAAGCACCATCTACTCGCAACTTCATTTAAAAAGTTATTTCGATGACTTGTCACATAATTTATATGGAAATCCGCACAGTAAAAATAAATCAAGTTTAGAAACTGACTCCATGGTTGATGAAGTGAGGAAAAAGTAGGAAAGTTTTCTAGGGTTGAAAAACATTTAAAACATTTTAACTATTTTCATTTCAGAGTGTTGAACCACCTGAATACTTCGGAAAATGAATATTCCATAATTTTTACTCTGAACGCAACCAAGGCATTAAATCTGGTAGCAAAATGTTTTGCGTTTAAATCTAAAGCTGTGGATGAAGAGATAGTCAATGATGATGTTCAAAAAAGTTATTCTTTAGACCAAAGTTTGAATTTGGAATATGCCTCAACAAATTTTATTCAAGAAAAACATCATCCAAAGTCATACGGAGTGGGAAAAAAGCATTCGGTTAACAAAGGTTTGTTTGTATATTTGAATGACAACCACACATCCGTCGTGGGAATGAGAAACTCAGTTAACGTGAAAACTAACGCCGACATTGTATGCATTCGCGAACATGATCTGGAGGAGTTTGTTAAAAAGGTCAATGTTGATTTATTCTTTATTTTGTAACACGTTTTTGAATTTATTTTTTTTTTATAGAGAATTAGTTTGAAGCCGTTTGAAAAATTCGAAAGCACTTTTGTTAACAATTTACTCGTTTACCCAGCTCAAAGTAACTTTAACGGTAAAATTAAAACATTAAAAACTTAACAAATGGTTTTTAACTTTGTTTCGATAAATGACATCATTTCAAGGAAGAAGGTACCCAATGACCTGGATTGACGACGTACAAAATTGTTCGGGCTTCTTAGGTAGCTCTGCAGATTGGTCGGTTTTGATTGACAGTGCATCTTATTTGAGCACTTCAACAATTGATTTGAGCATCCACAAACCACAATTCCTCGTTTTATCCTTCTATAAAATGTTTGGTTTTCCAACTGGATTAGGTGATTCAATAGTTTTATTTTTCTATGTATTACAAAAAAATTATTTTTTCATAATAATATTATATAAGGTTTAAGTTAAATTAAATAATTTTATATACTGATATAAATCATGCATTGATTTTAATTTGTAAAATGATATTGGAAATTTTTAGAGCAAATATTATAGGATAATGTGCCTTCAATTTGTTTGAAAAGCATTCAAAATCTTAAATTACAATAATATGTCATTTAATACGGCTGCACTGAATGCTTAGCGTCAGAGGCCCTCAGGATGAGTTACCGTTAAGATCGCAAACAGGTAATGATTTCATATGCGTTTTGAAAAGATGGAGAGTTGGTTGTCGAATGGAAGAGGGCAGGCCGAAATAGAAGAGGAACCGTGGTTAATCAGACCAGATTTGTTGGCAGGCTGATGTAAATTATCTATTTAATTTTATCAAAGATGGGCAACAGTGTAGTGTCTAAACAATAGAAGATTGTGAAGATGAGGTGGCTGACTTTTTTGGCGTATAGTGATTAATTACTATCGATTTGACAGTAATACTTTAGTGGACAGGAAGCCAGTGCTATATGATTAGTGAAGTTGAACTAGTTTGGTCAATTTATTTTCTAAAGGTTGGAGAGAAAAAATGAGCTTTGGATGTGGCATTAACTAAGAAGGAGTTGATATGAGAAAGAATAAGATAACGAGCTAAGATAGAAATCAAATCGATGTAGAAATAACGTTTAATAAGACCGGCAGACCAGATGATGTAGCGGCAAAGTTTTATAGTAGATGAACTATGGGAGTTAAAAAAAAATCAAATGAGTCTGACACTATTTGAAAATGATTGTTGCTTTGACTGTGTTTGAATGTAAAAACTCTGCATATCACATATATTTACTATTTAAATGCGCTGGATGTTTGTTTTTGATACTGATACATCATAAAAATATACTTAAGAGAAAATTCCAAAGAGCCAACAATATTGACAAAAAATTAAAAAGAGCGTTTTAGAGCCTTAAATTGTTGCCGAGGAACGTATTAACGGACTTGTCATGGCCAAATTAGAAAAAGTTAGTTAATAGCCCCTGCAAATGTAAACATCAGCTGCATATAAAATCAGTTTATATAACTTGACAGTTTGTATGGGCCGGATTTAGAGGTGTGGAGGCCCCGGGGCAACGAAGGAGGAGAGATCTCTAATAATTTTCCGATCAGAAAAAACTAACTTTCCATCAAGTTTTAAAAAAAAATTGTCGTTCAGAGCCTATTTTTAATAATTTTCAAAGTTCATCAAAACCAGGTACAGCACGTTCTTAGTAACTTTGAAATTTTTTTCTTCAAGAATGTGATAGTAAAACAACTCCTTAGATTGGTCTATATTGTAGTCTTTTTTTGTATAAATTTGTCAAAGGTACAAATTGAACTAACTCGTTACCAAGACTAAGTTCCCAAATCAACTTTTTGTAAATTTTAACTAATTTCTTTGCAGTGGCATGTAAATTGTGATATATTTTAATTTTATATCTCTTCATCCTTCTTCAGGGCCTTCCCTGCTTTAAATCCGGCCCTGCTTAACAAATTGACTTTTAATAAAAAAAAATAAAAAATTTTGAAACGAGCTTTTATTAATTTAGGTTGTTTGTTGGTAAACAACAAGAAGATATTTTTATTAGAGAAAGAATATTTTGGTGGTGGAACAATTGATATGATGCTGCCTTTCAAAGATGTTCAAAGTTTCAGACCTGGCATGTCGGATAAGTGAGATTTTCATTTCAGTTAACAGTTTGGCTCATATTGATATTTGAAAATTGCCAGCAAGTACAAATTAAAATAAATGTGTGATTTAACCTTGTTCTTTTGCTAGTAGAGTGTATAATGAAAAGAAAATGATAGGGCATTCACTGTACTGAAATTTTATTTTTCATTTTATCAAAATAAACTATTATTATAAGTTGATCCAGTTATTAAAATGTTATATTTTTTAAAAACTAAAGCTTTTATGTCATTTCAATATCGACTCAATTTTTTGCATATTTTAAAATTCCCTAATAAAATTTTTGTTCTTGTTATGCATAAATGTTTCTTCTGCAGGTTTGAAGATGGGACTTTACCGTTTCTTGAAATCTTAGCTGTTAAACATGGATTTGATTCTATGCTACAGATTTATGGTTACTATGGAATGTCTCAAAATATATTGTTTTTTTTCATTAATCACATATTGTCGTAAAAGGTTCATTTGAAAATATATCGAACAAAACATTTGAGCTCTCACGCCACGTCTATTCGAGAATGAAATTAATGAAATACAACAACGGGCAAAATCTCGTGCGTTTGTATCATGATGAAAACAGTTATTCTTTCAGTACAAAGATTTTGCAAGGTCCAATTATAAATTTTAACTTATTTAAACCAAACGGATTTTACATTGGATATACCCGAGTTAGCACTTTTTAATTTTTTAATTTTTTTTTTCAAAATGGATGTAGAAATAATAGATATAATCGTGGTATAGGAGTCGAATGAAAAAGGTCTGACTCCTAGAAAAGATTTTTAACGTTTGCAACATAATTTTGCTAAAATATTATTACTAAATGAAAAATTTTTTAAAAAACACTTGATAATCAGTCAATGAAATTGTTTTTCTTAATAAAATGAAAACCATGTCATTTTATTCACATTATTTGCCGTATTACAAACGATTGCATATCGCTACACAACTCTCTTTTCTCTCTCTCTCTCTCTCTCTCTCTCTCTCTCTATCTCTCTCTGTGTATGTGTGCCCTTTAAAAACACGATTATTTTTAAAATAAAAAAATAAAGAGAGAACGATATTTCAAATTCATAACACTTTCCGGAATTCGGATGAAAAATATCCGACTCCGACCCCTCCCAAAGTTTCGATAGAGTTTTTGTATAATACATAACTTTTACAACTTTACAAATTGTTTGTATAAAAATAAAGTGGTGTTGTTCAATGGCCATTTTTATTCTAGATTCAAAAATTTTTATTTTATTTTAAACAATAGTTCATTTAAAAAACCAGTTGTTTTTGTCCATGGATATATATAATATATATGGATATATATATAGATATAGATATATATATATATATATATATATTATATCCATGTTTTTGTCCTTTATATTTCAGCTTGTCATTATTTTTGGTTACATTGTAACTTGAGGTTTAGTGTGAAGAAAAAAATGTAACACAATCAAAATTTTGAATTAATTTGCTTAATTTGTTTGCTTTTTCAAAAAGGTTGCCATTCATATGCTCATTTCTGATGAAAATCGAAAACAAATTAATTAAAAAAATTGTTCTTTCAATAAGTATAATATTTAGCTTTGGGAATTTAGCTGCTCAAAGGCATCACGCAATTTTCAGTTTTTGAGAAATATTCATATGTGATCAACCTTTAATAATGTTTGAGCTTAGTTAATTCTAAGGTGATCGTTTCGTGTTGTGATTTGTAGGTTACGTTGCCTTCATTGAAGTTTACAAAATCATTTTTGTGGTTTACTACAACATTTTTATTGCTGTTATGATTTTTATAGTTAACAAGATTATGTTCTTTGTATGTTGGAAACCTTCTTTGCCTTCATCAAACGCAGGAGTTCTGTCTCGAAAAACATGTACTTAATTAAAAAAACGCATCAAAATTTGCATTGACAAACAGTGGAGAAAATTACTTTTTTTAATTTATTTTTTAATTTTAACTTTTTTATATTTTTGTAATCAACAAAATTTTGTTTTAGGTAGAAGAACTGGCCAGGGTAAACAATATACATTTGAGAACAGGATGTTTTTGCAATTTAGGAGCTTGTCAAATATATCTTAACCTAACCGATGAAGATTTTATGCAAAATTTTAATGTAATTACTTTTTATTATTTCGTGAATTATATTGAAGCTACTTATGGTATAACTAAAATTATAGTTAGGACATGTATGCGGTGATGGAATCGATATAATTAACGATAGACCAACTGGATCGGTGCGAATATCATTTGGATTCTCATCCACTGCCGCTGACGCTGATTATTTCTGCAATTTTTTGGTCACAAATTTTCTCGAACCAGGAAACGAATCCTTGCAAGAATTTTCAAATTTTTTCTACTTAACTAAATTTGAATACGTATTAAAAGAGATTTGGATTTATCCAATAAAATCATGCTCGGGCATAAAAGTATTTAAATAGGTTTTTACTTTAAACATTTTAAGTAGTTCAATCATTATTAATAGTTAGGGAAATGCAACTTGGATACACGCGGCCTTAAATTTGATCATCACTGGATGGTTATAAATGAATCTGACGGAAAGTAAATTTGAAACACACCATTACAAACAATTTGTATTTGTAATAATTCAATTGATTTGACAGATGCATCAATCAGAAGATTAACTCTCAGTTGTGTATGATTAAAGTTAAGATTTCTGACATTTCTAAATTTATTCTTTCTTCCGAAGGTTTGTTTTAATTTAAGAAATACAACAGTAACCAATATTAGTTGTTTTTAATTTAACAGGACACCCAGATATGGAGTTAAGTATAGACGACGAACCGAAGAAAAATGAAAGCCAAATAAAGATTTGTGAAGGAAAGATTTGTAATGATAGGTAGCTCAACTTTTTTTCTATTCAGTTTATTTTAGAATGTATTTTCAGTTTATTGTAAAAATTGATTTGATAGAATTACGGTAAATGTTAGCAACGATGAAATCAATGGTTGGTTTTCTAACGTGTTACACATCCCACACGCTAAACTGGTTGTGCAATCCACAGATGACAAAAGAACTGTCAAACAAAAATCTGATGCTTGTTAGTTTGATATTTTGCTTTGAAAGCACCGGAGATATATAAGTAATTTAAATTTTTGACTAAAAATTAATGATATTTTTATTTTAATAATTTAAATGAATTGGTCTAACGAAAGAAATATAAATTTAATTAAACCACAAATGAAATTAGCGAATATAGGAAATATATTGTTTCATCTTTTATCTTTTGAACAAGAATATATGATAATATAACGATACCAATGATAATAACAAAAATATTCAATTCAGCGGAAAAGGAAGCATTTTTGAATTTATCCAATGAAGGACAATACCTGCTCATTGGAAGTGCTAGCTTAGCTTACTTGCAAAAAAAGATTACTGATAATTCGGTAAACGGCAAGCCTGAATTTACAGGTAAGCATAGCTCATAAAATTTCATAAATAACAAATTAATTTCTCAACAAATTTAAATTTTTTATGATCAAACTCAAAAGACCTTGATACCCTTGCGGCAAGATTTAGAGCTAACTTCATCATTGAAACTAATGTTCCCTTTGAAGAGGATGGATGGTCAGAAATTCAAATAGGAATGGCACGTTTTAAGGTATTTTGGTATGTGTTATGCTGAGAAACTCGTTATGTATGTATGTATTGAACCAATCAGCAGCAATTAAATGTACTTCACAGTCGTCATCCGATACTTACCGCGTTTAAATTAATTGATTAGTCTTATCTTCCATATCTAATAACTATTAACTGCATATGTTTCTCCATTATTCAACCATCACGGTCAACATTGCTAATGATGGCTTTCATTCGAAATACGCAGATGTTTGACCTTTTTTTCATATTATACTATACATATAAGTTATGAACATAATAAAAAGCGTGTCTTAGAAAACGCCTAGCTTATTAGCTTTACATATCCAACAAGATTTAGATAGCTACCTTCATTAAATTTTACGCATGCTTTTTGAAATAATGCTATAAGAGTGTTTTCACGAACATTAATGTAAAAAAAAATATAAAGTCAGCTTGAAAAAATTTTAATCAATTAGAAAAAAAAACATTCATTGACAGGTAATAAAGCTTTGTAATCGTTGTAAAGCAATATCTCGCGACCAAAATACCGGTATTCAACATAAAGAACCATTGCAAAGTTTGATGAAAATTCCCAACAGAAATGTTAGCAATTGAAGTATTTTAGTATTATAGCTTTAAAAAATATTTCATTCATTTCACAAGAATTTAAAACCCTTCGACAAATAGCACTCGATGCAACGTAGCTATGATCAGATGATTGCTCCTTCGTATCCGTACTACATTATCGTGCTTATTATCCGTTATGTCTATTGTGAAATAATTTCGGCAAATTTTGTTCAAAGCGAGTCAATGTAGACATTGGAAAGTAAATCTTGCTTAGCAAGTTTAACAAGCCAAGTTTAACAAGCCAAATTGGTTGCGTATAGCCCTCATCAGCAATAGTTTGTTTTGTAATTTATTAAAATTTATGATGTTGACGAAAATATATAAGTTCTGAATTGAGGCCATGTTGAGCTGATTTCCGCTGTTTAATTTTAATAATCTCTCTACAACACTAAAATATTATAGCTTTAAAAAATATTTGTAAAAGCTGAACATTTTTCCTTTAAACGAGTTATTATAATAGCAGTAGCAATGATCATTACAAAATGTTTTAACTCAAGTTGCAGCTATTTATCTGAATAAATTTTCATTTACAGCCAACTTTTGGTATCCTGCTGATGAATGAAGACGATGTTAGCTCGTACCCAGAAATACGCTGTGGAGATTTACTGAAAATTATAAAAAAAAAACTTTGTTAAGTTTGAACGATTATAAGTTGATTTAATTTTATTAAGTTTTATTAATAATGATTTGCCGGCGAAATAAAAAATTCGTGTAAAAGCTCTTCATGCGTTTATAAACGTACCGATTACCAGATCATTTATTTAAAAATCGACAATGTAAAGCGTTCATCCCAGCAATATCTCGTAGGATAAAATCAAAATTGCCTGGTTTGTAGCTTTCAATTTTGTTTGTATGAATGTGTGTGTTTGTGAGTGTGCATGCGTGCGTGTAGTTTTACTACATTAGTGAGATATCAATTTATGAGTAGGGGAGATGGGGGCACATTGATCTGTTTTGAGGTTTTTTTGTAACAACAGTGAAACTAACCAAAAAGTGAATATTAATATTTGTGCAATTTACAGAGGAACATTCATTTAATGTATTAAGTTCAGTTTCAATTGTATAATACAAGAAATTTTTAAAAAAATTTAACTTTGGTACAACCCCTACAAAGGATCAAAGCACCCCATATACGGGGTACCATGATCCCTCCCATGGGGTACATTGATCCTAGGTATAAATCAATATGATTTGATGTTCATTTGCCTCCAAAAAACTCGTTAAAACACATTGGATATAATAATTCATAATTTTTAATAAAAATTAACATTAATTAAGATCTTTAAAAATTGTCAAATCAACGGGAAAAACCAAGTGACGACTGACTCGAGCAGTCCCACCATGCTGAATTGGATCTGGAACTTTACAAACAATGTCCTCTTTTATAAATTGATATAATTCATCATTTCTACAGATAAAGTTGAATGATGACATCTTTTCCCTTTTCAAGTATTTTACCATTAAATCTCCAGCTTCCGATATTATTTGGCCAATGTAATGAATAACTTTCTTTTTAGTTTTAAATTTTACTACAACATAGTCATTATTTTTTAATGCAGAACAGTCGTAGTCCAGACTTGGCC
>NW_008704124.1:1730483-1738000 GCF_000326865.2 Helobdella robusta | reverse complement strand
TTTTTTTATTGACCATGAAGATGGGCATGTTATATTATTCGCAACGGCCATATCATATGCGAACTGGCGAGTTGTTTTGGTGGATAGTCCATAGTTCATCTTAGATGCTTGCAGCAAATACTTTGCAAGCATCTCTTCTTGTTCTAAATTGAATACCTGCCTTGTATTCCAATTCGGTATCAAACCTACACTTGGACTGAGACTACTCTTCCGAACATATCGCTTCAATGTCATTCGGTCAATTCCAGTTTCACGTGCAACAGCATTGATAGCTCTGTTCTTTTTCAGAACTTCATCAACTGCTGTTCTCATCACTTCAACAGGTGTTTTACCTCGATTAGTTTTTCGCTCCCGATATCTCACCATTATGAAACCAAACCTGCAAAGTACACAAATTACATTTTACAATAATGGAAAAATAGCATTTTGCATGGTTAGAGAAAAATGACTAAACATCCTGGAAAATTATTATCTGAGGACAGTAGGGGCACTTTGATCTTCAGATCAACGTACCCCTTACTAGTACAGATCAAGGAGCCCCCATGGCATGGAGCACACTATAATGGCGATATCTCATCAATAAGTTGTGATTGAAAATCGAAGTAAATAATAAAATAAGCCTCTGACATATCTTTACACATTGCAAAATTTAATTTATCAAACAAATATTTATCTGATTTTTAATTTACAAAACTAACCTGTTGTGAATAGTTGGTTTTTCCCTGTAAAATCAAACTTACGAATTCTTCGAACTTCAGCGGCAGAAAGTCCATAAACAAATAGGATTAAAAGTAGAATAGAAACAAAAGGAAAACTAAAATAGTGATGGCCTACATTTATATTTAGAAATAGCTATGTTATTGCTTAAAGATCAATGTGCCCCAGAGATCAATGAGCCCCCATCTCCCCTATGCAAAAAAGCAGTGTACGACTTACACTAACTTGAAATGTTTGATGGTTCGAGCGGTTGCTGAATTTTCAGCTTTAGACCTTAAAATTAATTTGTGCTGCTAGCGGACAATCTTGCCGCTTGCATATGTGAATATTTGAAATTTTTTTTTTTTTGAAAAATTTAACGGCACTGCAGCTCCCAAGATGGCGCTATAATGTGCCAGTAATTTTAATATTTTTTTCTTAATTTTTATTTTATTTTTTTTTCATAGTTATGTAGTTATTTTTATTACATCTTCAAAATCAATCACAGTCGAAAAGGAAGAATCCGATCAAAATATATCAAAACATCAATCCAGAAAAATAAATGATAATCTTTGACTTAAGTATATTTTAAGAGGTAAGGTTGTAATAGTTTATTCCAGTCTTTTTAAGTTGACGGGTAACAGATTCAATAACCACACCATAGACCAGAAGCACCAGAAGTTGACGTCAGCACGAAGAGAGAAAACCCACCTACCGTTCGCAAGTCCCACAAACCAATGACTCTCACTCCAGTGCATTCACTCTACTTCAATAACGTTTTGACTATTTAAGTTCCTGGTATGTCGCTTGATTTTTCACCATGGAGGCCACCCACAGACGGCATTCGACACAAAATTGAAAAGATTATAAAGATTAAGGATAGAGTGGTCTGATTCTCTCTTAGCGGCACACGAGCCTCCACCATGGTATTTAGCCACTGTACATATGGACCTTGCACCTTGAGAGAAATGCAAAACTGAACAAATCCTCTCGAAGATATTAGAGTTTCCACTATGGTATTCAGCCAGAGCATATTTGAAAATAACAATTGAGCACAGCTAACAATCTAAACTACAATACATTCCATTTGCACAAAATTGTTGCGAAAGTTCAGGTTGTTTTTGTTCAACCAGATCAGAAATTATTTTTAAGCAATCTTTAAAAATCATATTTTGAATCATGTCTACATCAGTTTTTAGATTTGAAGAGTTTGTGAAATTTTGTTTTGTCATAGATATGTTGTCAGAAATGGTAGAAAAAGTAAACACAGAACAGAATATGGCTGCAAACATTTGTAAAAAGTGTAAAACTGACATTGAGAAGAAATTTGTTTGAGATAACTATAGACGATGTGTTTGATGAACTTTTGGGCGGCGTGTTTCGCAGCACGTGCAGCAACTGGGTTTGAATGACAAAAACATGCCCGCCTATCACAGGGTGTAATAGACCTTAACCTTTCCTGTTGTGGTTCAGGAACAACTTCAAAATTGATTATCAACGCTGTTTTGCCAAGTGCAGCAAACGGAAGTTTAATAACAAAATTTTTTAACTAACCAGCCTCATATGAAGAAACTGAATTTGCCACTGGCGGATCTAAATAACTTTGATGGAGAACCGAAATTTTTAAAATGTTTAAATTTTCACGGGGGGCTAATATTTGTGGCTAAGTGGCTGATGACCTTTTATTTTTCGCTTGTAGCGTTCATTTTTTGTTAATTTTTGACATAAAATTGTGCGTTTTTTGTTAAAACGATGAGGTTCAATTACTTTTATTGAAATACTAACTCCCCCGTAGATCGGCCACAGAGCACACGTAATCTCTTTGAGAAGTTTTAACAAATTGTACAATTACACATTATTAGAGAAACATAAAACATGTTTCGGGTGGTCTTAAGCGACCCCTGGTAATTCATTATTTGACCACCGATGGAGTAACGATCTACAGGTTGAGAGCCGCTACCTAGAGCAAGCGGAGACAATACTTTAATTTCCGCGATAAATTTTCATGATTCCTGCTTCGGAACTTCTCCAAATAGGAATGAGAATATTCCCTGACATTCAGAAAGATTTTCGATTCACAATTATATATCCATAATAAATGAATAAATAAATAAAATTATATATATATATATATAACAATATATAATATATAACACTCATGATGGTAAAGGTTACCGAAAAAAGCTTTTATGTAAATGTATATATGAAAAATGTAAATGTACATATATATATATATATATATATATATATATATATATATATATTGTATCTTTACTCTACTCTGTTGATTCCTTGTTTATTCAAAGTGAATACTTAACGCTCATTTATTGATTCGGCTAGTCGTAAATTATAATGGTTGTTATTGTAATGAATAATTTTGGCTTTGAACTCAAGAAACTTGAGAATGATTTACGATCAACCGTTAGAAAATTCGAAAAGTTAAATAGGAGGTTAACTAACGCCGAACATGCTGTAATTTTCATCGATAATAGCATTTCTGAGTTTTAATCCAAAAATATATATATATATATATATATCCATACATGTATTTATCTATATTTGCTTACATGCATATATATATATATATTATATAATTGAATATTAAGAGTGTTAGAAATGC
Organism: Helobdella robusta; assembly: GCF_000326865.2. Taxonomy (NCBI): domain Eukaryota; kingdom Metazoa; phylum Annelida; class Clitellata; order Rhynchobdellida; family Glossiphoniidae; genus Helobdella; species Helobdella robusta. The sequence goes on along the minus strand of NW_008704124.1, from coordinate 1,734,684 downwards.
AATTATTGATGAAAATCACAGCATGTTCCGCGTTAGTTAGTATGTTTAAATTTTTGATTTTTCAAACGGTGGATCGTAAATCATTGCCAAGTTTCTTGAGTTCAATACCAAAATTTTTATTTATTTTAAGCCCGACAGAACATTTAAGCATGATAGAACATAAAAGCTTCTTTCGGTATTCCTATACCATCTTCGGTGTTCGAATTGACACGTTGTGTATGTGGCCAAAGCTCAGATATATATATATATATATATATATATATATATATATATATATATATATATATATATATATATACTGTGTCTCTACAATGTTTATTCTTTGTTTATTTAATGTGAATACTTAACCTTAAAAAAAATTAAAAATCACGCATTGAGAAAAACCTGAGCTAAAAGTTTTTTGTAACGATGAAGAGAAATGTTGATGTTTTAGAAGACATTTAAATAAAATATGCAATATTTAAAGTCGGGGTGTGTAACACGTGATTGTTTGCAAAATAATTAAATGATACAAAAGAAAATCTTAAGTTATATTCACAAGCTTTAGAAAATAGTTTTAAAATTTGACAGACGTGTTTTATTAATGTTAAACCATAACGGTTATAACAACTACGCAACAAAACACTCTGACAGACATCATCTTGTTCCCAGCAGTGACTGTTTGGCTTCAACTTTTTCAAGCTTTTCAAAATGTTTTCTCCCATTGTGGATATTCATAAGCGTCATTACTGAAGCTGTTAATGAATTAATTTAAGTGACGCTACATTTAGTTTAATTTATATTGTCGTAACTTTGAACAGGCTCACATAATTTTCAGTGGAAAAATATTAAGTTTATTTACAAGCCACATTTGATTATACATAAAGTAATACAAAACAATTAGACAACTCAATTAAAAATAAATAGCTTACTGAGTTCAGGATCTGAGGTGACTACCATGACATAAGTGTTGGGTGTAAAGCTTTCTATGTAAGCAGCAAATTTGGAGTTTCGAACTTCTATGCTATTGAAAACAGCAGTTACTTTACTACAGCTGATTTTAAACTGTTTGATAATATTACTTATCTTTTCAAATCGTTGTGCATCTGGATGAGCTTTGCGTTCACAGTGGCATATTACCTGAAAAAGATAAATCAGCCTATACTGTGAATGTGAGCAATTTTTTCTTTTTCAAGTCTAAATCACAAATGTTTAATAGGTTCAAAGAAATATGCAACTTTATTCTTCAAGCATTAAAACTACCGAGACTTTGTAAATTAAAAATACACGTTTGTATTTGTAATAGAAAAAAAGTAAAAAACAAAATCTCGAATCATTATGAATTTGAAAAACGTTTGAGGCAAAATAGAAATATTAAAAAGAAAGGTAACAATCTTAAAAAACCTACTAGGAAAGTAGCTTTTTCAATAAGTAATATTTCATCTGCTTCAAGTACCTCAGCAAATTTCACCAAACTAGATTCAATTTGATTAATATTAGGAATTAACTGATATACAATGGTAGACCATGCTTTGTACAATGTCTCATCCCAGATTGATGTTGCAAAACAGACACATTTCATAGGTGCCGAATTTTGAATTAAGATATTCTTTCGTTCATCAAATAACTATGATCAAATATCAAAACTAAAATTAAATTATACAGTTTAGTCAACAATAAAAATCAATAGAAAAATAATTTCCTTCTACTTACGGCTTGTTGTTGATCGAGAGGTATTAAATCCATTTTGTGAACTAAGCAAAATATTTTAGCTTCAGGCGAATTTTGCCGAAGAGCATCTAAACATGCTTTGTAATTCTCCAAGTCTTTCTCAAGTTCTCGACTTTCAACATCAAAGACATAAATGAGAACTTCAACGCTCTTGAATATGTTGTCACGTTGGTTAGATATGAAGCTCTCCATGAATGCTTCTTGTCCACCACAATCCCACAAATTCAAAATTAGGTTTCCAAGAAACCTTACATGTGCATGTTCAACATCAACTGTTTAAAAATGAAAGCAATTAATCAGTGAAATGTAAAATATGTGAAATGTAAAAAAAAACTGTAAAAACCATTTTTATTTAAGTATGAAAATGAAATATCAAATTATTACATTGATTAAGAAAGCTGAAGAGTCTATGCTTTAAATTTTTTTTATGCAGAAGTTACCTTAACCAACCAACAATTATGAATTTGATGACCTCCCAGATATAATAAACTACAAAATTAAATGCATACTTTCATAGAGCTGATTATTAGTTTTCGCATAATACACTTTCAGCATTTGGTCCTAACATTATAAGAAACCAAATTGTTGTAAATGTTTAAACACATGAACGAGCATCCTATAACTAAACTCAAATCGTTAAAATTTTTAGGTTTAACCACAAGCTGACTTCTCATAGTACTCAACTACAAGACCAATGTTTCTTATTATAACCTACCCATCTTGAGCTATGTTGTTCATGTGTAATTCATTACTTTTCCCTTATTTGATTTATTGAAATCTGAACAGAGCAACAGCCTTCATTGTCATTTGTTATTACTTTTCAAATGTCAAAATCATTTTCTTCGTCTTCTTTCATATAAAACAGTTTGATCTCATTAATCAGTTTTTTGTTTTCTAAAATTTCAACTACAAAACATTTATATACTCTTCATTTAGTTTTATTTTTCTACAATTGCCAAGATCTACAAAAACATTCAGAACAACAGATACTTTAAGATAGCAAAATCAATTTTAAATGCCAATTTTTAAAACCAAAGTTTTTTGCAACAGTGCTTTAATGTCTGGTGTAAGAATATGGAATGTCCAATCATACAAAATTTCTTTTTTAAACTAAAAATCTAAATTTTGAAATCTAAAAAAATCTGATTTTTCATGAACTTTGCTATCTGTTGCTTAATTTTTAATTTTCAGCCATTATGTCCGCTCTTATTTTATTTTTAGTCTATTATATCTATTGGATGTAGTCAACAATCAAATGCATTTGTAAATTGTGTACTTTTAATATTTTTATTTGTATTTTTAACTTGACTTATTATTAATCTCAAGTTTGTTTTTATTTATCAACTTATAGATTTAAATAGTTCAACAAAATATTTTTAAAATTTGTTTCCATTTTAAATTTGATTAGGCTTTACCCACATTTCTACTATTGAAATAATGGTAGTTTTAATTAAATTGTAAAAAAAACTTGGTTATGATGATTGTTAGTCTATAAAAGTCACTATAAACCTTCCACACAGTAGCAGGACAAATCTTGAGCATTTGTATTGCTCATTCATTTATGATATGAATTTTAAATAATTATTAAACATAAAATTAAGATGAAATGACTAATGTCTTACTGCTCCATGCTTATGCTCTTGTTTACATGGGGTCAAGATTTAATTAAATCAATTCAGAGTTCCTGAACATTCAACAACAACCTCCAATATCCAAATTGTCATAAATGTGCCATAGTGGACATTTCCACAACGAAAGTAAGCTCATAAATTTTAATTAAATTTTAAACCCTCCTTAAAACCTTTTTTTAACAAATTTAAAAGCCCAAAAGACATGTACACAAGATATACGTGGAATGTGACGTTACTTGTAGCGCCTAATCTCCGAGTATCTTTGGCGATGAAATTTGCGAAGATGATGGATCTCATGCTGGTCTTTCCTGCTCCACTTTTTCCCATTAACAAAACCTAAAATTTGCAAAATATGAATATGAACAACTCGTAAGAGTCAAAGATTTAGAACAAATTAAACGAAGTTTTTCATCTAATACGAACTTTCTTCTTTGTCGTCATTTTTCTTAGCAAAGGCAATAAAACACAAACTTTTTAAATTTTGAGCATTTAAATTAAAACATCAAAAGAAACTTTTTACTCGAAATGTGACAAGCATAGAACAGAAATTTAAATGACTATATCTTTGCTTCTTTCTTATCTGTGAATGTAAAACTTAATATTATTATAATTTTAATATTTTACTCTATATATGACGTAAAACCTACACATATAATACATTTAAAAGCCATGTATAATTCATATACATTAAATAAAAAAATTTGGGACATCCTATATAAAAATTAGTGGTCGGACTAAGCTGTCTGTGTAGTCTCATGACAATGTGCACTTTTTAGCCTTGGAACTCTTTTAGGAATTAAACTATAACACTTTATCCAAATGTTAGAAGCATATATCTTGATTCAACATATATGGATTAT
>NW_008704124.1:1609440-1730433 GCF_000326865.2 Helobdella robusta | reverse complement strand
ATTAGTTTAGAAAGCGCTATTTCCGCGATGTTCAACAGCGCTCCTCAATGAATTTTGAAAACAGATGGGTCTTGAGATCCGCTCTGAACTTCGCAAGTGATGGAGAAGTAGTCAGAGAAGTAGGTAGAGAGTTCCAGAGAAAAGGACCAGAAAAAGCAAAAGCAGATTTGGCAAAAGAGTGTTTAACACGAGTTAAGAAAAAGCGAGAAAAAGAAGATGATCGTAAACCGGGGCGTTTAGGTTCAATTAATATATCTGATAAATACTTAGGAAATAATTTAGATTGAGACTTATACATGAACGTGCAAATTTTAAAAATTATTCTATATTTTATAGGTAGCCAGTGCAAGAGAACAAAATATAGAGATATATGAGAAAAGAAAGGGGCACGAGCAACTAGACGAGCAGCAGAGTTAAAAGCTTTACTTAAAGGATAGAGTATAGAGTCAGGAAGACCATAGTAGAGCGAGTTACAATAATCAATCCGAGATAAGACTAACGAAGTAACAAGAAGGAGAAGAGTAGGATCATCAAGAAAAGGCAAAAGTTTTTTTTATTCTACGTAGATGAAAGTAAGAGCTTCTAGCAACACTATTAATCTGAGAAGAGAAAGACATAGTAGAATCAAAGATAAAACCTAGACTACGAAACTTATGGGAGACATCAAGAGTTTTAGAATCAGGTAAGATAATAGGAGGAATAGTAATAGAGTGTTTAGATTTATTAAAACAAATTAATTCAAACTTAGAAGGATTAAGTTTAAGACACATAGAGTCAGACCAAGCGATAATTGAAGAAAGACATAGAAATAAATTATGAAGAACACTATTGAGATTAGATGGAGGAAAAGAAATATAAATGTAAGAATCATCAGCATATAGTTGACTAGAGAAAGAAAAGTTATTAATAATACGAGATAGAAGTGTTTGCGTCGTTTCATTGAGCAGTATATATTTCCCTGCACCAATAATGGATGTGTAACGTGAATTCTGCTCTTGCTGCCAAAAATTTTATGATGGAAAAATATGTTAAGTTAATAAAACCAGTTCAAAATATCCTAGCGTTTAGCTTCGTGCTCATCACGGAAAATAAATTAAATGTGCGGCGTAATGGCTGACATACATACCAGCATTTTGATTTTTAAGAGTGGGACAAATGAATATACATATATATTGGTATAAATATACGCTTTTTAAATTTTTATTTCAAAAGGGCTCATAACAATGATTAATGACAAGTTATACAATATAGTTATTGATATTTACACATATATACATATAGGATAAAATATTGTATAAATTCTACCAAATTGTTGGCTTATTTATAGAATTCATACCATATTGTATAAAAAAAATGTTCTCCCTTCAACGTATATATTAAATTAAATAAATACACGGCGTTTTCCTTTGTTGTTTTATTAAATCACAATCATCGCCGATACCGCAAATAAGGCGTAAGAAATTTTTCTTTGCTGTTTCATTAGTATCATAATCATCCCTGACAACGCACTGAAGTAAAAAATGATTTTATTGATGTTTTAGAAACATTCAAAAAACGGCGTTTATGTATATTTTCTTGTGTTTATTAAAATTTGTTATTAAAATGCTATCTCATTATTTCATTATATGTTTTGATTTCGCAAAAAGCAGGGCTAATATGCGTCTCGCGGACACCAAAGCGGGACTCGAAACATGAAAGGAGGGCGAAATTCGGGACAGACCCGCCTCGATTCGGGACAGTTGGCAACTATGGGCCAAGTGTTTAAAGGCACCTAGTCTTGTTTTTTGCATTGCGTGCAGCAACCGTGACCGAGTACAAATATGACAAAAAGATTACCACCTACTGAACGGCTGTGTGGTAATCTACCTAAAATTGGACTGGCAATCTTTTTTATGCCAATTTTTAGACGATTTTGTACAAAAAATTGTATTTTTCCGAGTTTCACTGACTTAACCACAACGCTGTTCACAAAGGGGTCATTTTCCCCCTGGTCTCCTTAGATCTGCCACTGCATTTATATTTAATTGTTTTAAATTTATTAATCGAATTTTTATAGTATTTTTTTATATTTTGCAAAGAAAAACCATTTTTAATTTAAAAAATTGAATGGTTTTATGAGATTAGTTTTTGAGTTATGGCTGTAAATTTTACAATCGAGTTTTAAAGTTTTTTTCGATATTCTGATGAAAAACCATTTTTAATAAAAAAAAGTTTGTTAGACGACCGTTAACAGAAATATATGTGCGTGCGTGTCTGTGTTGTGTATATCAAGTATACCAGGGTATGAACAATTGGATTATTGTATAAAGTGCGTTTGTCGTGAATGTGTGTGTGTGTATGTGGTGTGTGTGTGTGGAGGGTAGGGGTGGTTTGTTTAACAATTGGATTTTTCGGAAGATATTCCGCGTATAAATTTATTTGTTACGCTCTACAATTGCTTTCTCTTATAAGTTTCAAGTTTGAGAAGCTAAAAAATTTTTAATCATATTTAGTAGGCATTTATATGTTTACATTATCTTCTTTTAATCAATATTGGCAAAAGACTAGTCTTTTCCATATTGGACTACTGCAACTCATTGCTATATAGGGTCTCACGCACAACTATCGGGAGGCTGCAATCTATCCAAAGGAAGACTGCTCGACTTATCTTCAATAAACTTTCTCGTTTCAGCTCCTCCACTCTTTTAGTAATGCTTCATTGGCTTCCCGTCTCCGCTCGATTCATTTTAAAAATTGAAGTTCTAACTTTCGAAATATTACCATCAGAATCCCCAGTTTAACTTTACGGTCTCATATCTAGCTACGAACATGCCAGATCGCTTAGCGCATCCTCTAGTTTCTTAAACATTTCTACTGCCAAATCCCAACTCGCTAGCCGCGGCTTTCGTCACGCTGCTCCAAGTGTCTGGAATATGTTACCTCTTGAGTTCAGACAATGTTCTTTGTTGAGCGTCTTTAAAAAAAGGCTTAAAGACTCATCTTTTAAACACAGACTAAGGACGCCTCTTAAGCAGCTGCGTGAATCGGCGCTATATAAATGTTCATATTAATATTATATTATTATTAATAAAGAGACTACTATTTTTTGTTTTTCGATAAGAAATATTGCCGTTCTTCGCGTTTACACAATGGTAGCCTCGCATAGACTTTGCAGTTGGCAACCACTCTTATCATCCACTATTATAATCTATCCATCAAACCACAAACCAATATTACAAGATCAGTTTGCATTTAGCTCTGCAGGTTCATCTACATCCGCCATCATCTCTCTTTTACAATAACATCTTTCTTTAAAAATAATAATTATGTTCATCTTATTGCTCTCGACCTTTCTAAAGCTTTTGACTCTCAATCACTTCTCACTTTAAAATAAGTTAGCCTCTCTTCCTCTACCTGACAACATTTACGATATTATAGTAAATTTTCTTTCTAATAGGAGTCATTCTATTTTCTTTAGCTCTACTCTTTTATCTACTCTACCCATTAATTCTAGCGTAGTGTCCTTAGACCATCTACCTTTATCATCATTGCTTCTACTCTCTAAACTTTTCATAGCTCTAATCACATCATCAAATACGCTGATGTTGTTACATTTAATTTTATACTACTGCCTTGCATGCTGTAACAGTTTCTGTGTCTGTCAGATCCTGATTTTTAAAGAATAATAATAAAAAACACCGTTATTCTTAATGGCGGCTAGCAGAGATTAAATTTCAAAGTCAACATCCATGACGTGCCTTGTTTATTATTGCCAACGAAAAGTGGACGAAAAATAAATGCTATGATGGAGGCTCGTGGCGCATCTTTTGAAAGTTATCAAGAAATACCGAGCACATTATCTAACAGATTTGACAGTAATATTAGTTGGAGGGAAATTAATATTAAATCAGGTTCATTTAACATTTTTGTTTCATTTTTTGCCATCCTGGGTACTAGACTAGAAGTAGCTAGTCTAAAAAAAAAGGGTTTCTCCGATTTATTAGGGATTCCAAAAGGGCCCTTTTGAAAAGGCTGAGTGGCTTTTTATTGGCTGAGTGGCGCTTTAATCTGGCTTTATGTTGCAATGAAATTGCCAACAGATGGCAATTTCATGTTGGCTGATTGTGAATATCATGTTGGCTGATTGTAAATAAGAAAATGTCACCGTGGTTGAGAATATTATTTTAATATTCACAATTTTCCAACATAATGTCCACAATTAGTCAACACAATAATCACAAACTTCAAAAAACCTATTGTCATTTTGTCGGCAGTTTTGATAAAATATGCCACTCAGGTAATAAAGCCATTGAGCCAATTGGTTAGACCCATTGTGAAGCAAGAGGCAACAACCTGAATTCTAAGGATGAACATATATATGCCGTCAACAACACCAACCTTAAAATAAAGTGTAAAAGTTGCTACATAATATGAAGTTTATTTTTTTAATTTAAAGTTTTAAATGAAGGTTTTATTTTAAATTTTCAAAACGACGTACAACTATTGTCCAGTAGTTAATTGATAAATTCAATATTGCATGAGCATGAATCATCATGATGCTTGTGATGCGCTGATGATGCTGCATGTACAGGTACACAATAGAACAATAACTACAAGAAGAGACAAAAATAATGTGATTTTGGCAGTCAGCCACATGAAGCTAGCTCTCTGCTTTTCTCTCATTTATACATCATTAAATAAATGAAGATAACGATTATTTTATTTGGTTTAATAATGATAATCATAATAACATATTATCTTAAACAGGATCCAGAGATTATTACAAGTTTTAATAAATTACTTTAATATAACCTTTCAACTACTAAGTTATCTATAATTATAATAAAATTTGGGAATGATATTTCATTTTCATTTCTAAAGGAAAATTTAGATTTCAGTTCATCCATCCAAATACTCAACTTTGTCTTTAATAATAAATAATTAATATAATATTAATAAATTTATTTAAAATTTCAATTTAACTGAGTTTATATTTATTACTAATATAATAATAGAGTTAAAAAAAGTTGTTGCTTAACGGCTTAAATTCTTAATGTTAAAGTTTTGTAATATTTACACAGCCAGACTAAAGTAAATCAAACTATTTTTGCAGTAAATCAGCGTGAAATAAGAAATATCAAACCAACATGTCCAGCTGGTGGCTATCCATATAGGCAGAGTGATGACTTACAGTTACTTACAAGAAACAGGTTTTTATATTGGTTAGTAATATATTTTACAAAATGTGTTCTTATGTGTTCAATTAGTTACTCTACATTTTTATTAAAAGGAAAATAGAGCTGACTGTTCTAGAGCTAACTGAAGTGAGTTTCGACTTCAACCTGATAAATTCCAATTTGCGAATAAAGTTTGAGGGAAGTCACATAGCCAGTGTGCCACACATTTACGAATCAAATGAACATGTTTTCATTTTAATTGCTACTTCAACTGGCATATTTAGATTTCAGTTCATCCATCCAAATACCCAACACAAGGTAGCCCTTTTTTTACTTATAATGAAGCATAAACTATAACAATAATTTAATTGTACATTTAGGATGTTGGAAGTTTAAGCTTAAGAGCAGATGTTCAGTCAATTTTTTCAAATGCTACACTTTCGTCTTGCTTGGGATCTCCTAATTATCACATGTTCTCAATTTCTGGTCCTGATGTCTCTGATTGTGTTTGCTGCTGTGCTTTTCATTCCTCCAATGACTCCAGCGTGTTTGCTTTTTCTCATCAAACTGGTTCCATCAGTTGCTTCAATTTGCCTCATCCATCCTCATTCAGTAAGTTGCTCATCTTTATTTTTATTTGGCCATTATATTTAATTATTGTGATTAGTACTTCAAATTAGTAATATACATTATTTTAGACTTTACTTGTTGCTTTCAAGGACTGCAATAACCAAGTTCTTATCTGGTCGATATTGATTCCATAGAAAACGGTTTTTCCATATGGTACATTAGAAAATGGTTGAGCTATGAGATGAAATTGTTAATTTTAAAATTATTAACAAATAATGTACTACAATAGCCATATCAAGTAAATGTGCTCTATTGTAATTCACTTTTTTTTATAAAGACAGGTTATATAATAAAAAAAAATTAATATTTTATTGCAATCATGCCAGATGGAATATTATTTATTATAAGTTTGGGATGTTAAAGATTGTTATAATTATGTTTTGATTTGTCATTGAATTGTTCGTTGACCAGACTTTAGAGTTATTGTTTTGTACATGTATTGTACACAAATATGTGTAATATATAATTTACTGTTCCATATGCCACTGAATGTAGCAACACTTACCCAAAGTTTATTTATTCTGAATAATATTTAAATGAAGTCCAGTGTGTATCTCATGGATATATTTCAAGTGTTCGTCAAGACCTTCCAACAAACATCCAGATAAATGTTTTCATCTGAAATATTTTTGAAAAACATGACTAGGGGTGAGCAGGTTGTGAGGTAAATTATCATGAGAAGCTTTTTTATGTTGGCTTATCAGCTGTAGGATAGGTGCAAGCTGGCCCGCAAGTGCAAAACCAAATCCAACCATAAGTTTAAAGACTTCTTTCTCACTGTTTGATTTTTTTTCTTATTATCTTTTCCATGGTAAGTTTAAGCAATGATACGGTAGTTCTGTTCATGAGAAAGATTTTTATATTGAATACAGGTTCAACAGTTTTGACAAGAGAAATAAAGCAAGGAGTGATGTCTCGCTTCTTGGGAGGCCTGGTCACTAGCGTCATGAGGTTTGAGTTTAAATGTTCATTTATTGTTGGATAAGGTGCATTATTTTTGTAAATTTTCTCATACCATATATAAGGTACAAATGAATTGTTTGCTCATTTTGTTCAATTTTTTTTGTTCAAATAACCATATAAAATCTGTTCAAATAATCTAATAGTACCTTAAAAATGAAAAAAAAACAGAAAATGCACTCCTAAAAATTGTTAAATCAAATTTGATTGATGTGCATACCATTGAAAATTTAAAATATTGAATTAGTATCTTTAAAATAGATTTACAATTTTTTGTTCCATCAACAACAACAACACAACACACGTTTAGACGACATTTTCCCCGAGATCGGGGGTTGCCGTTTGGCTACCTATGATGAAACCGAAACACCCCTCGACGCCATCCACATCTGTCACTCGCCTCAGTATCACGCAACTCCGCTTTCACCCTGTTCTTCTCTACCTGCTCTCTCCATCCCAGTCGCGGACGACCCCTTCCTACCACTCCTTCAACCTCGAACTCCAACGCTCGCCTAATCCCGACCGTTTCATCCCTTTTCAACACATGTCCATACCACCGCAATCTCGATCTCCTTATCAATGTCACAATGTCCTAATTCAGTCCCATCATCGACATCAGCTCTGTACTACTCCTCCTATCCTTCACTTTAACCCCACACATCATCCTCACCATAGCTCTTTCAGCCCTCTCTCCTCAACACCCAAGTTTCACCACCATATACCATCGCTGCTCTCACACATGTTCCATCAACCTTTTCAATTAAATTTCTTAAGAAATTAACTTTAATAGCACATACAACGGTTGTATATTTGGCAAATGTTGATATAACTATTATTTGTTTATTTTATGCAAACAGATCTAGTGCATCAGTTAATCAGGGTTGTGCCAGCATGTGCATGTATGAAGATGAGTTAGGTGGCATGTTCATCTGTGGAGTCACATTTGATTATAAGATCAAACTCTGGTCCATTAGCGTTGGTTTTCTTTTGTTTCAATGAGTTTCACTGGCTTAATTTCAAATTTTGTTAATCTATTAATCATCGTCATCACCTTTGCCATTGCCTTTGCATCAACCAGTCAATAAATCTGCTTTCGCCAATAAAGGCTTTCCATATTACTCACCATCAATATGGAACAGTTTGCCACTCATCATCCGTCAACTATCCTCAATAGAACTGTTTAAGAAACCATTGAAACTGCTTCTGTTCGAGCAGGCCTTTAGTGGCCATGCTAACAATTGTTTATCCGGGCACCTCGGACCTTACGCATAGGACACTGCACAAATGGCATTATCGTTATTATTAATTTTTAGTTGAATTTATTCCTCACTCTCAACTACAGTCATCAGAGCTCTTATTGACTGAAGATCCAATGAATGATGATTTCATAGATAGTCTGAAGAACAATACTGTCTTAGGTATTGCTGATTATTTATAAACACAAGATTCTTCACTGCTTTTTTTTCTTAATTTGGGCTGAAAAGTTTTTTTTGTTTTAGGCTTCCATCCATGAAATGAGTAGGTATAAAAATAATGAAAAAAAATATTATTTTTCATTATTGAAGGGTCGAAAAATCTGGTGATGAAATACATTCATGATACTTCTGCTGGTTATGCCGTCTTCATGGCTGTCTATCTTCATAAGCCAGGTGGCTCACAGGTTGGTAGTATTTTTTTATTTTAATATATTTCCTTATCATTATATCTTAATGCATGGAGTTTTAGCATTGTTTTCCAGATCTCAAAATATGTTTTTGTCAGTGCATCTTCTTGAATGTTCTATTTTAATGTCAAAAATATATATTATTTTTATTTAGACATAATTGGAGCAAATCCATGAATAAAGTATATAAAATATTTCAAAATTATTATTTTTATTACATGTTTTTCATGAAATTTGTGAGAACATTTTAATGTGCAGAGTCGGAATGGCATACAATTGTAATGGAGTGATTGTAGGAAGCTTCGAGATTACGACGGAGTATAGTTGTTTTCAACGTCTGTCACTCCATTCTGTTCTAATTTGTTCATGTTATGATAGGCTATCATTAACATAACTAATTTATGTTGAGAAGTTTTTGTTAGGTCAGGTTATGAATAACTATTAATTATGCTACCATTTACATAATTAATTTATGTTGAGAAATTTTGTGGTTAATTGAGTTTAATCAAAGTTTAATAAAAAAAATTCAAAGCTTTTTATGTCAGTTTTATGACCGTTTGTTGAATGGCCTTAAATAAATTAAAAAATTATTTTAACTGCAAATGTTTACTTTTGCTCTGTAAACAATTTGTTTCGCCCGATTCCATTTTCACTGTTGATATCTGGAATATTTATTTTTCAGTTTCAAGTCTATCGAATCAACAATTCGCCATCTAAATCATCTATGGAACTAGTCGGCCAGGTGGAAGCAAATCAGGTCCACATTAAATTAATAAAATTTTATGTTTGTTTCGACTCTTCAGTTGGTACATTGTTCAATTGATACATCATTCAACCTCTTATTAATTAATTTTTCAATTAATTTTGTTATTTATTGTTGTTTATTTCAACATTTCTACATCCCTATTTTTTTAATGCTATTCAACCTGTGGTATAATGAATTTGGTTGCAGGCAAACGTCATAGATTACATTTTTGACATTGATGTTTTGTACGTCCTGCTGGAGTCGCCACAGGAAGGCTCTTATGTCCAGTACCATTACTTAGATTGGTTTGTTTCACCAGCTGTTCCTTCAAGCTTTTTTGTGGTATCATTTTTATCAAAAATGAGCAAAAACTAAATCATTTATAAAATTTATAAAATCAAATTGACATTATTCATTTTAACATCAACTGTCGACAAATATTAATTTATTGCCAGCAGTTATGCAGATCAAGTTGGTGATAAGAACGGCATGTACACGAGCTGGTTCAGTGTCCGCATGCACAAAGGTGTACCAAAAACTGTTTTTGTTCCATCTTACTTGGATCCACGTCAGAAATATATTGATCTGATTTTTCATCCAACAACATTCAGCAATGCCATCATATGCAGCGCTCTAGCAGTCAGTTTCAAAGATTTGTTGCTCTTTGTGCAGTTTTATAATAACATCTTCCCCTTAAACTTTATAGTTTTGGGCAACTTGAAATAATTTCTCAATCTGCCTGTCTTTTAAAACTGATTATAATATTTTGTGCTCTCCGCACTTTGCCAGTCATACAAACATGCCACGTCTGTACACGGCGAGAAGTTGAGGAGTGCCTCAAGGATGCAGCTGAAACAGGAAGTCTCTGATGCTATTGAGGACAAGGTCTTTTTAATATTGACCCATTTCAAATTAATTCGTTCTGTGTTAATTAATTAATTGATGTTGATTAGTTAATTAATTGATTAATTTATGTTGATGGCAATGATGTATGTATGCAACATGTGACATTTGATGTATGTATGCATGCAACATGTGACATTTGATGTATGTATGCATGTAACATGTGACATTTGATGGATGTATGTATGCAACATGTGACATTTGATGAATGTATGCACTAATTTCATCTTTGGTTTTTTGTATTGATTTCATCAGATTAATCAGATAAAGTTAATGGATAAATTAAATAAAATGACAAAAGCTTTCTTTATGGATCATCTATCTTCATGTTCATTTGTAAAACTGACGTCAACAGTTGCACCAGACAGCATGTGAGATGCAGTATGATATGGAGGAATTCGAATTTTTGGAGCTTCATCATCAGCAGTGGTCCAAGTTCTATGCCAGTTGTGTTTACTTTTACAAGGTTCCTCGAATTTGTTTGCCCATTTGTCAATTGATTTTGGCCTTTTGATGTTCATACTTAATTTATAATATATTTACTCAACATCCTACCTCGGGGAACTGGGTCTCTGGACGCTAAACGAAGATTGATTGATTGAAAATTTATTTACTCATTGTTTTTTATTTGGTTTAATCTGTTTAACAAGGTACATAAAAAGAAGCGTACTGTATTTATTTATAAACCAACTTTTACTTTGATAACAGCAATCGTTGAAGTACTTGGGTATCGTGAAAGATTCGAAAACTGGACTACTCTTGCTCATCAAGACGAGTGATTTGAGCGTGTTGAGAACTTGTGATGTCGTCGATCGCTACCTTTTAGGCGTTGGAGCTGATTTTGAAAGTTTTGGACTCGATGTGCCTCATTATCTCAAAACTTTTCCCAATTTTCAATTCAGTTAGTTGTTCAGGTTTTTAGCACATTGTACTACATTTCAGCGTTTTATTTGTTTATAAATTTGTTGGAATGGAAAGATGTAAGCTCTGTATTTTTACAAATTTACATGTATAATTTAACATTTTTTTGTTCTTTCGAATGTCATATTTCCATTGGCACTGTCTTTGCAGTCTTTTCATTCTCTTGATTAAGTGAATACTTTTAAACATATTTTTGTTGTATTTTTATTGATATCAATTGATGCGATTGACTTGCAGATGGACAATCATGCCACAACCTGAACCTTCTACGCGAATATTTGGCGGTCGTCTCACAAACCATGTCCTCTACCAGCAGTGACTCTAACGAGAATGAATTCTGTAAAGACGGCGATATCGCATCCACATTCGTCATCTCTAAATACTGCGTCAAAGAAATAGCCGAGGAACACATAAAAAGAAACTTTGAGTTCTTGTACGTTCTTTATCGCCATACTACAGAAAGTTTATTTGTTATTTTATAAAGTTCACTTAGATATTAATTTGTTTTAGAAGTTGCTGTATCATTTTATTTTAAAAAAATGTTTGAAATCACATATCAGAGACGGAAGTTTGAGTCAGCTGAACAAGCACTCGATGAATGCGATGGTGGAGAGTTTGAGGATGCTGGTCGACATGATTGATCTTCGTTCTGCAGTTGAAGACGACCAGGCCAGTGCTGACGTTGATGATCCTGCTTTTCAAGGTTGGTTCCTCTCTATATAGAATTTTGGGTACATTGTTTTAGGTAACTTTCTCATTTATGGGTGCATTAAGTCTATAATTTAGTCTGCCGTAAATGAAACAACCAGTTCAACAGTAATAATCATTTTGTTACCCTCTATTGAACATATTTTGTATTAATACAACTGCGAACTGTTAAAAAACTGAAATGAAAGTTTGTCTGGAAATCCACAAAGTGGAAACGATATCGAAGGGGTTTTGGGTGTGTTGTAGTTAGACAGTCATTGTGGTCAAGAACAGCAAGGATGTGCTGATGTGTCAAGTTTTGTTCGTACATGCAAGGATTTTAATTGTAGATTTTTGTTTATTGTCAAGTATTTTTCCACAATTTACAATTAAAAATTTTTGGTATCTTTTATTATTTTTATATATATATTTTGTTACCGTCAATTGGGAATTTGATTAATGTTTTGAAATATCATGTTGTCCACCGCCACAGCCATGGAAAGACAGGCTGTAAGGTTATTTTTCAGTAAAGAAGGAATGAGATCACTTTGCACGAGCATTGAGCAGTTGATGACGAACAGATATAAGCTGGCTTGCAATGTACTTTCTCTCATCTACTTCCTCAAGAAAAAGGTTTTTTTGTTTTTTTTTAAATTAATAAAACTCAAAAAAATATAAAAAACATTCTGATTGCAAGCTTTATTTATTTTGTTGATCAGTAAATTGCGTTAATTAACTAAGATTGAACTCTCGTTTATTCAAATTTGTCAATGATTTTCATCTATTTCAAACTTATCTGCAGGAGATATCACAGTAACTAAAAACATTAAAACATTGTTAATAAATTTTATTTTATTGTTTGTAAATACATAGATAAATTAGGCATACATATTAAAAAATTACTGATTTGTTTTCTACAATATATCATTTAAAATAATTAATTCAGGTGCAAGGGCGTTTGGTAACGGAGTTGAACAAAACAGTCGAGCGCTTGGTGACTGTCATGAACATCTTCAGATCAATCATCTGGTCCATTAACACCCCCGTGTTTCATGTTAAAACAAAATGCTTGTTAGTCACGTCTGTCTATTTTCAATTAACGAATTAACCATTGAATTGTCTAATGTTTATAAATTGTTATTTACAAAAAATGGATACACATTTGTTTATATCATTTCTTTCCTCTTCGATGCTCAGCATCGGTGATCAAAATGGTCTTGTGGAGAGAGATTTTTTTATTAATTCATTGAAATGTTGTTCATATTTTTCAAACGTGTGAAGAGACTCGACGAAAAAAGTGACCTCCCTGATGAAGTTGATTTGTGAGCAGCAGAGCATGGGGGCTCCTCTCACTGGTTAGTTCTCCTCTAGACATTAAATCATATCATTTATATGATGCACATTAGAAATTAAACTTTTTTTTCTCCTTTTTTTGCAAACGAAAAAATTATTATGTGTGAAGAGTCAATTTTTTTAATTATTTGTGAAAAATTCTTAATTCCTGTGAAGTGATAATTATTTGACTGAAGTTATTTAATTTGTTTTTTCAGAAGTTCCAACGTTGACGCTGATGGAGCTGTTTGTAGCAACTGAAGGTCGCGGCGTGCTTGCGAGTGAATTGACGAGACACCTGATGAGAAATCGGTCGAACAAGTCCACACCTCACATGTTCTGGTCGGAATCGCTGCCAATGCTGGCGTACAAATTGCAACTCTCTTTGTATCCTTTATCGCGCAACGTTTAGCGTTGATGCACCTTACACATTTTGAAAAATTTTCATGTTCCCACGATTTTGAGCTCTCTCTTCTGAAAATTATTTAAAATAATTAAAAAAATATATATTTGTGTGTATGATGTGTGTGTCTGTATGTGAGTGATTTGTGTGTGTGTGTGTGTGTGTGTGTGTGTGTGTGTGTGTGTGTGTGTGTGTGTGTGTGTGGAGTGTGTGTTTATATTTATATATTTAAATTTTTTATTATCTTCTTGACTTATTTAAACATTTTCCATAACTTTTTTCACAATTGTGAATAACTAGTTGGCCGAATTTATCAGGCTTGAAGTTTGTACTGAGCCTTTTGTACCACGGTCAGCACGTCCATCTGCAAACTTACATCCATAATATGGTGGATTACTTTGAAGAGTGTGAGGGCTCGTTCAATCTCATCTTGGGCCTCTCTTCACTCGTCACAGGGTTCCATTCTTTTTTACTAATAATTATTATTTAATTCAATCTGTCCTGGTTATGACATTAAACTGACCCTCACTGCCTTGTGAGTGATGTTGGATCATCAAAGACTAGGCCCACCGCTTATAACTGTGGTTGCGTAAGGAAGGGCGTCCTGCGTAAAAATTAGCCAAATAAATTACTTATGATGACAGAAGTGACAATGGTTTCATTATAGGTAGCCAAACGGCAACCCCCGATCTCGGGGAAAATGTCGTTTAAACGTGTGTTGTTGTTGTTGTATTATTTAATTCAATCTTCAACCTTAAACGGACTATCTATATACATTATGTGTGTTTATTGCTTTTGGCGTGTGAGAGATATTAATAAATTGAAATAATCTTGAATGTGTATGTTTGAATGCTGACAGGGAACCAGAAAAAGCCTTGTACTACTTGCAGACAGCTGGTGAGTATCTTGACAAGGAGAAGTTGTTGATGGAGTTGGTTGAAAAATCAGATCTACAATCGATTAAAACATATTTCTATTTGTTGGTTAGAAATATTTTCTACTTCTCAATAATAAGTTTTTCTGTGGTCCAACTTAATGTGTGGCGCTATGGTCTAGTTAACCTTGTCGTACAATTAAAAATGCCAGTCTCAATTGCCAGTACAATTTCGTAGGTGATGGAGTTGTTTGAAGAGTTCAACCTGCCATCATGTTCCATCGACGCTGCTCACCACATCCTTCCGTTTGTTTCCTCTGATGATCCTAAGTTGGTCAGTCATTTTGCAAAATAATCTTCTGTGTCTTCAATGAAAACAGTTTCAACACTAATTACCATATTTTGTTGTGAAATTGTGAATCTGAAGGTTACTCTTTGGATCAAAGTGTTCAAAAACTCGATGGATCTGGAACTCTATGATGAGGCATTCACTGCAATTCTTATGAATCAAGATAAGAGCAGGTAAGAGTTTCTTTATTATTTTTTGTTTCATATTGATTGATTGATTTATTTATGTATTTATTTATTTATATTGTTCTATTAATATACAGTCATTCCTTTTATATATAAATTCCATTACAGTACTAATAAGTTGTATTAGAAAAATGTTATGAAGAGTTATATTGCTCTACATATTTTTGTAAAAAAAAGACACGCAAATTCATTTAAATAAAATATAAGAAATTTCAGTCAATTTGAACAAATTTTAATCAGTCAATCAAAGAAATCAACCAGAATAGAAACGCACATATTTATATACGCAATATATGTGCAACGTGCAATCAGAATATTATTTTTAGATAAGAAAAAAGATTTAACATGGCGATTATCGACAATTTTCTTTAAAATTTTAGAATTGGGTATTTGCAAAGATATTATGGTAGAAGTCTTGCTTTGTTGATTTTATTGCTTTTTTTAAATATACTTTTATGTAGGAATAAATGGTTTTTGTATGCCCCGAAAGCTTCGATCTACGCTTTTTATTTAGAGCTTTTTTTCTGAATTAGATTTTTTACTAGTTTGTAAACTTAATCAACAATCCGTAGCCGCAGAGATTGTCTGAGGCAGTACTTCATGAAACTTTACGAGGAAAAAGAGTACAGCTTGATTGGATCGAAAGCAAATCAGTGTCACGACCTGTTCATCAATCATGAAGTAATTATCCATAGCGTATCTTGTGTTTTATGTACAGTGTCATCCAATTTTTTTTTTCTCTACCTTTTTTTCACCGCGTTGTCTGAATTTCATTTGTTCAGATTAAACAATATGCTACAAAAAATTAACAGAGCTAAATTATAGTAAACTATTTTCTTGTATAAGTCTTATGTTGCAATTTTCTATTCTGATGAAGAGTATTAAACATCAACTTATCTCTGTCATTTAATTAATTCTTGTCATGTAAATAAAAAGTTAAATAAATTCTTGAAAGTCAAATGAATAAATGAATGCTCTCGCCCCAGTTGATTGATCTGCTTGAGCAGCAAGCCAGGATGACTGATTTCACTAAGCAATCATTCTACGAACTTCTTCATGCAATACATTACCGCAAGAAGAACTATCAAGCTGGTCTGTTTGTTGTTCGTTCGTTCGTTTGTTTTTAGAGTTATTGATGATGATGGTGAGGGTTGAGAACCGTTGAAATTGTGTTTTTATATAAATGTTTATGTGTAACTGTCATTAAATTAGTTACTATTTTATATGTGTGTGTGTGTGTGTGTGTGTGTGTGTGTGTGTGTGTGTGTGTGTGTGTGTGTGCGCGCGTAGATTTTATTTTCTTGTGTGTTGTGTTTGCCTATATTTGAGAAGCCATTAAAATGTCGTTCCGTTTCGTTTCATTTGCATAATGTAAGGAGGCACATTTGTGTGCATATTTATTTATTTCTTTGCAAGAAGCTTATTTGATCAATCATCTGTGTGGTTGTATGGGGTGGCTGAGATTGGATGTTTAAATTTTTTTGGTAAATGACAATCCCAAAATGTTGTATTTAGATTCTCTTAAAACAACTTATGTAATTAGTTTATTAGTTTATATTATAAAACATTGAATTTAACTCTCAGCTGCAACCGTTTTGTACGAGTTGGGTATGAAATGGGGATATGAGGTGGGGGGCATGGAAGGACTAACCAAGATGATTCATTGGATCAGAACGTGCATTTCTTGCCTGCATCTACTTCAGCCTCTGTAAGCTTCCTTCTTATGTTTGTTTGTTGTTTGTTTATTTATTGTTTGTTTGTTTATTGTTTGTTTATTATTGTTTGTTTATTTATTTCTTGTTTGCTTGCTTATTATTACAGTTTTAGTCTTTTTTCTTTTTTCCCGCGGTTGTTTTGGATGAGATTGACATCGTTAAGTTCATTTTTTTTGTCCGTATTCATATTCGATAGATCTTCAGATATCATGATAAAGGATGATAAACAAAAAATCCGCTCGTTAACATTAACACATGTTTCATAAGACGATATTGAAATGCGTCAATTGAACATCTTACTTCAACACAGAGATGCTTTTGTGCTGCTGCCTGCTGAGCTGAAAGAAAGCAACTTCTATAGGGACATTCTACATCATTTGAACTCTAAAAAGATCAATTCCGCTACTGAAAAGGTTATTATTAAAATAACGCCTTTCAAAATTTATATTATAAAGTCATGAAAGTTTTCGTTGGTAGGCTAACTTTGTTGGCTCCTTTAGAGCAATAAGTTAATTATCCTATATAATTTGTTTCAATTAACATTCCGGATGAAATTCTAAGAAGGCCACCCCATCGAGATGAAGTTTTCATAATGCATTTATTCATTTTCGTGTTCCTCTGATTTCTAGTAGCGTTCATACGATCGTGGAATATAAAATACACTCTTCTAGTTCATGTGATAATGAATTGTAAATAAAACGCCCTTTAAAAAATAGTGCTGAGAATGAACAACATTTGCTATAAAACATACAATACAATATAAAATAAAATTGTTGCTATGCTATGAAGGTTCCAACTGGCTCCAAAGTGGTCCTCCTCGACTTGAATGAAATTGAAAGAGAAAATTTTTTGTCAATTTGCCTATTGTGCATATACAACCTGCCCTCTACTGATAAAAAGGTTTCATTTGAATTTTTACTGACCATTCTTACATTTTGACCTCGTTTTTTTTGGACAAAAAAGATCACATCAACATTCATTGTTTTTGCCATACAACGTTTTTCTTAATGTTTTGTAATTTCAACATCATCGTTGTTGGTGTTAGTTCAAGTTACAAGCTTAAAATTCGCGTCACGTTATTACACTCGTCTTTATTTTTTATACACTTTTTTATATTCACGACACTCCTTGCAAACATGTAAAGTATTAACCTCCAGTTAACAAATATGAAAAAATGTAACAAATAATGATAAATAACGAGGGTTTTAAATGGTGATGCAAATTGGAAAAACGTTAGTGAATAGATTTGTGCGCGTAGCTGAACTGAATTGAACTGCTCAGTTGGATTTACAAAAAATTGTGACAGACATTATATTATAGGTCAATCATTACATCATCATCATCTATATGAGAAAATTTTGTTGATTATTGAACTGAGTTTTTATCACTGTCAACAATTTGGTTATGTGACGAAAATTCTCTTGAAGATTGTTTCATTTGTTTGAAGGGTATGAAAATTTGTTAATGAAACGTTTTGGTTTTTTGGAAGAAGCGGTTCTTTCATTAGAAGCGGTTTAACTGTTGTTTCGTTTGATATCGATATGATAATTGTTAACATTGTGAACGTGCTGCAAATCAGATTTTATGGAAGTCAGTAAGACTGAGTCCGGATGAGACACTGGGCCTGCTCTGCAATGCAGGCATCTACGACAAAGCATTCATCTTGGCCGATCACTTCAACCTCTCTTGCTCTGAAGTCTTCGAATCGCTCACGATGAGGTTCAGCACTTTTTATTGCTTCGTCAGTATCATGAGAACGTTGCAAGTGGCTCTATGTGGCCAGTAACTTGTGTGTATGCATCTTATTATTATTACATTGGGTCAATTCACTTTTTTATATATAGAATTTATTTCATAGAAGAATTCCATTCATTTTTTATAGATGCATTAGACTTTCCAATCAACTTTTCCAACCATCAACATCTTCTTTGGCCTCCTCCGGACAGAACGCCGAGTGGTTGGATCATAATTATTACACAAATGACGTGGATAAACAGTACTGGTTAGCAGTCTTGTAAGACTGACGCTTCCTTAATCATTTTCTAACATCCAGTTTGTCTTGCTTAATTTAAACAAACCCACTGACTGATTTTGTGATGGATGAAATTTATTGAGGAGCGAGTGATGTAATACCCGGTCTGTGATATACTTCAGTTCAGAAGCCGATAGGGCATGGAGGTACTTGAAATTTTCTCTGGAAAATTATGAGTCCACTGAGACGAAAGAGTTTCCACTCCCACTGAAGACGTTGTCAACCTCATCAACAACTTATCACAGAGCTATCACAAAAAAATTATTATCATTCAATTTTGCGCTGCCCGCCTGGTTGGTTGCCTCCTACAAGGTTAGACATTCTACAATCACATTAATTTCTCTCTTTTGTTATTCGAAAATTTGGAAATTAATATTTTATACATTTTAGAATTGGATTTAATGTTTAAATTAAATTGATTTAATGCAGTGAATTTTTTGCCTTTCGCTGTTCGTTTTGTAGAATTTATTAATTCAACTTATTTTTAGCCGTAACAAATCTAGTTAGGCCGTGCACTTTCCTCCGCCCCATCAATAAAATTATTCAATAATGTCCTTCATAATCATATATCCCCTCATCACGTAGCACCTGGATGCACCCGAACTGATGCACGTTCTGTGGGAGCATGGCGAGATCCCCGAACTGACCGACCTCATCGTTGATTACATGCAGGCTGTTGCTGGCAGAGGAAGCGAAGCATTTAACATCACTGCTAGTTTTTTGTTTCACATTTATTGACTTTACATTCATTATTATTGCTGCTACCTGTTTTTTCATTTGTAAATTGTATTTTGTGTGTTGTGAGTGTCTTCATAGTGAGCGATCGTGGATTGACTGAAAGAATGAGTGTGGTCTGGGCTAGTTTTTTAAGGATTCATAGTCTTGTGATGAAGTTTGATGTGTAATCTTCACATTGGTATGTTAAACGTTGTTAATGGTGAGGATTAATTTTTTATATAATTAATCGCAAAATCTTTCGAAACTGGAAGAAAGTTGAATCAAGTTCATTCCTGATGAATATCTGAGCGACCATGCAGCAGGCAGGCAGGGATGAGCTAGTTGGGACCGCCCAGGCTTTTTAATCTATAACTGGTCTTTATAATATCTCGTTTAATTGACTGCAATAAGGTGAGCCTGAATTGAAGTGGGTAGGTATGTGTGGTCGGAATGAAATTTGAAAACAAAATCTCGCTTACAGAGAATGCCGGTAGACTTGTAGAATTATTTGGGAAAATAATTGAAAGAAAAAATTAAAGTCCTGGTTCTTCAAATTTTTCAATCACTTTGTAAACTTGTTTTTTGAACAAGATAGAAGTTCAGAAGTTGAAAATTAAAATTTTATAAAGCATGCATTCTTTTGAGAATGTTTTGACAAGTAACAATGGTTGATGTTGGAAATTGTTAGTCGTTGAAATTCGGTAAAAATTAAAAATATTTCTTTAGAAAATTTAGCGATTTTGAAAAACAGTCGGTGTTAATAGTTTATTCTCTGACTTTCAAACATAACTTAGCTTGACAAAATTTATTTAACGACTGCTGGTTTTTTAGTTCTTCAAAGTTAATTTTAATGAACCTATTCAAAGTTACAATTGCATATGTTTTTTACATAGGAGGACTTGTATCACCGGCGAACGTTTCTGCCTTACACATTGATTCACGAAGTTGTCAGCAACTTGGAGATGCTTTCTTCAACCCATCCTGCCTTCAAAAAAGTTCGATCTTTTATTTGAAATTCAGTTTTTTCATTAATTTTTTATTTGTTTAATTAAACAGGCAGATTATAAATAAACATATGAATAATTTAAATGAAAATTTCAGATGCTTGATAGGGTAACGAAAGCCATGAATGGTTACCTGAAATTTTATGAAAGCCATGCAAACATTTACCATTTAGCTCACCATGAAAGATAAAAATTCATGAACAGAAATAAATCAACGCTGTACTTTTTTACGTTATTAGGAAGGATTAATAAACTTTGTTGCTACTATACGTATTTTATATTTTATTTGCTTTTAGATAAATTTCAATAAAGAAAACTCTTCTTCTGGCTGTAAAGCGGTTTTTGAGTACAGTTACTTTGAAATTGGCGATATATGTATATAAAGTGTGTATATATATATTCTTATTATTATTATATGATCATTTATATAGCGCCTATTAAAAACATTCTCATAGGCGCTTTACAACTATGGCAGTTTTCTACTACAAGGAAAAAAGATATGTCTTCAATTGACTTTTGAACTGGTGAAGTGTCAGACCAGACCGGCGCAAAAAATATGGAAGTTCATTCCAATGCCTTGGTCCATAAACTGCAAAACTACGTGATGCAATCTTTAATTTAGTAACCGGGACCACTAACAAATTTCCCCGATCTGATCGTAGGCCAGTTTTAAAGAAATCGATGATCTGTCAATCAACATTTCGGACAGATAATGCGGAGCCAATCGTTTAAGCATCTATAAACAAAAACACAGACTTTTAAAACAATTCTTTTGTTGACCGGCAAACAAAGCAATTCCGACAGAAGTGGGCTAATATGTTCAACACGACTAGCATCCAACAACAATTCTTTCTATATATATATATATATATATATATATATATATATATATATATATATATATATATATATATATATATATATATTGATAATAGACCATAATTTTACAATATTCTATAAATTCGGTAGAATTTATAGAATATGTATATATTTTTTTTAGAATTTATAGAATATGTATATATATTTTTTTAATTATTTTTTATTTTATTTCTCAAAAAAGAGGGGTAAACTAAAAAGCAACCAAATTCTTGTATATATGTCTGTATATATACATACAGCAACTACACGCATCTTAAAATTGCAGAAGCAGTCCTAATTGACATCAATAAACCAAAAATAAATATACAACAAAAAATGACAACCTCACTTCCAACCCGGCGCTTAACCAACAACGAAAACAAAGAAGTAATAAAAACTAGCATTGTAAATAGTGACAAAGATGATGTGATGCTATCGACGAAGAAAAGGAGACCAAAGAAGATGACCAGCCAATAAAGAAACCTGACACCTAATTTCCATCTAAGTTCACTTTGACAAAGTCAATCTCCATCTAAATTCATTTTGACAAAGTCAATATTTCCCTATATAAACAGCAGAAAGCACTGATGATGATTCATTCGGAATCGGAATATGGCCTTATTTGCAGCATGAATTCGGAAAATAAGTTTATTTTGAATTTTAATAAACTAAACGTTCACCAAAAAACTTTAGTGAGAAAAATTGAAAAAACGAACTACAAACATATTAACGCCAAACATTCGGTAGAATTTATAGAATATTATAAATATATATATATATATATATATATATATATATATATATATATATATATATATATACATACATCGGAGTAAACTCATGATAAGAGCAGTACGGGACCTCACTTAATGAGGTCACTTAAATTTCATTTAAATTATAAAACTCAAAGCAAGCCACGGCAATTATTTAAGGATACTATATCAAATTTTTGCTAATAAGCACAGAAAAAGTCTATCGCAGCGGTTCCCAACCACTTTTAGTCCGCGGACATTTGCCTGGTGGTCCGCGAGCAAAGTGTGAAGCGCAAGTTTTTTTTAAATTAAAAAAAAATGAAAAAGATGAGCTCCGATTGAGTCTTTTGAGCATTACGCCTCGTTTGGATAAGCTATGCTCAAGTGTGCAAGCTCAAGGCTCACACCAAAATTAAATGTAGCATTATTTCTAATGTAGGCTTGGCACGTTAAAAAACCACCTGTTTATTATTATTCATTACTGTTAGCAAGTGACATTTGTTCATTGTAAAATATGCAGCAATTACAATTTGTTTCTTATTTGATATAAAAATTGATATGTCAGATAAACCGTGAGATACGCTGTATGCAAACATCAATGTAAAACGAACATTATACTTTTTAATTTGAAGTTAAAAAATTTATTAAAATATATAATAAATAATTTTAAATGACAATTTTAATACACCTATAGTTAAGTGTGGTAACTAGTTCTCTAAGTCTAATAGTTATACCAAGAACTATGTTAAACTAACTATATGTAGCTGTTACGTCATTATATTATATAATTATATATATATATATAAATTTCAAGTGTTCTAGTAGCAAAATTTTCAGTTGTGGTCCGCGGCTGAGGTATACATTTTTTAAGTGGTCTGTGAATCTCAAAAGGTTGAGAAACGCTGGTCTATCGCATGATGGTTCGTTTTTAGAAATGTATAGGTACCATTGTTATTTTATTTTTTTAATGTATATTATCTAATTTCGATCATGCACTACTAAAGGTAACCTTTCTGCGTATGTGCTATCACATTTTTTTTCTAAAACTTGTGACAAGTGATTTATAAAAATATCTAACAGAAATTGATTTAATAAAAAGTATCTGATTGAAGAAGAAAAAAACTATCATTAATTATTTGGTTCTAGTGACATGTTAATATAATGGGCGTCATTTGTTATTATTTGGTAAAAATTATTCGGGCTTTCTCTAAAACAACCCAAAAACGATGGAGCAATTGTTTATTATTCTCAGAGTACCGTACACCATTCTAGGCAGGTAAATAGACATTAAAATAAACTTTGGCAAGTGTTAAAAGGCGGTTTACTGATGTCGAGAAAGGCAGAGAGATTGATCTCAATAATTAATTTCATCTGATCATTTGAAAAAATATGATTAACAGTGTCGAACGCTGATGAATATTCAAAACCATAAGTGTCATTGCTATTAGGCAGTCGATTTTTTGTGTGAATAAAACCGTTTAAAAATAAGCCTCAATTGTATATTTTGCGAATATTTTTTTAAATAATAGAATAATAATTAATTCACTTTGTTGGGTATTATTTCAAATACAATAAAATGAAATGTATTTCAAATGTTTAATCTGTTCATGCAAAATAGATGCACAAAGCTATGGTAGAAAACAACAAGATTGTGAGCGCAACATTGCCGGCCCAATAATGGAATTTTTCTTCGTGCAAAGAAGTATATTTAAGATCGTTTGATTGCTCCTCGCTTGTTTTCAATCCTTTCTCAATGCCGCACATCCATTTACAACAGGACCACAAACAAGTGACGTCATCCTCCTCATCTTCATACAAACTCTTGCAGCCTGATGAAATTAATCATACCAAGCATTTGTGTAACGGTTTTTTTTGCAAGATGTATATTACAAGCAAGGTTGTTATCGCTGTCGAAGCATCGCTAAGGCCAATATTGTATCAGCCATACTTTATCAGTATTCGTTGTGGCATTGACAATTTATTCGATGTCGTTGTAGCCGATACTTTTTAAGTAGAAAAAATCGCAACTATTGAGCATCAACTGTCAAGTGGATGCATTTCTATTATTGATCATTTTCAAAGTTAAGCGCGTTTTCTAACTGTTAATTCGAGATTTAAAATTAAACTTCAACGTTTATCGCATAGTTTGTTTAATCTTTTTTTTCTATTATATCTCGAAACGTTGATTTAGGGGGTATAAAAGAACTTCAAAAAATATTTAAGCTCTTAGTTTACAAATTTATGTTCTTTCCAATATATTTTTTTAAAGTTTTATTAAAAATTCTTGCAGAATAATTTTTGCTGAAATAATTTTATTTGTCGAATATGATATAGAAGACGACAAAAAATTGTTTTTTTTATTCTGAAAAAATTAGGAGCTAATTGCTTCATTGTTGCCCCGGGACCTCCAAACCTCAAAATCTGGCCTTGACATAAATATTCATTTTACCTTACTTCAAATTTGTTGATTAAAACAATTAATTTTAAGCAATCATTTTTACTTTATATATTAACTATCGAAATCATTTATTGATGAAATAATCGTTCCCCTTTTCATGTAGCCCGACTTAACAAGTTTGTATGTATTGGCATTACTTTCAAAAATGAGCATTACCGGTACTGGTGTCAGCAATACATTTGAAAGTCGTTGTTAGTATTGGTATTGCCGATACAACTTTTGAGTATTGTTGACAACCCTGATTATTAGAAACTTATGTAAGAAAATATTTATATATTTTATTTTTAAATTGAAAAAGTTATTGTAAACCAAAAAAACCATTTGTTGGCCGACTTGAACAATCTTGCACGGTGTAGACGGTTGACTTGGTTTTTTTACGTTCAATTGATATATTTCCTATGTCCAAACGAGGTTCTTTGCTATGCCGATTCCAAAACAATAATCTGATGAGCTTTGACATTTTTTTCACAGTAAATAAGCATGAAGAAATATGAAATACTACCTCAAATAATTTTTAACTAACGTATTTATCTTCAACTTTTTCTGTAAAATGACTAATTATCACAACTGTCGCAAGCACGATGAAGAACAACATGATTGCAAAGTATGAGAAATGAAAATTTTCTATTATGGCCGGCCTCACGTACGAAATATCACTATCGCATAATATAGTGGGGTAAATATTCTCTACCACTAGGCGAACTCCTCCGATAATTAACCCGATCATTAGGCCAAAAAAAGCTCCCTAAAGTGAAAATCGTTCACTGTAACCCAAATTAAATATGACGAAATGTTTTATTTTAACCTTTTCCGTTGTTCCAGCCCAAAACATAGCTAGAATGTAAACCGCACAAATTGGTGGTGCAAGGTAACTGGTAACACGCTGAATGTAAAAATACAAATCTGAAAAGAGCTTTACTATGGGTATCCAAGCCGTAGAGATGGCCACCATGAATAAAACAAAAATTCTAAATAAAAGAAATGAAAGACATAATTTTTATAATTTTGATTTGTTTTATTAAAAATTCTTACCGTCCAGCAATCATTAACTCAGTGTTAGTTGCTTTTTTTCTCAACTTCTTCCAAATGTCCATGGTGAATATAGTACTGCTGCTGTTAAAAACTGACGACAGTGACGACATGAGCGCTGACATCATGACCGCTAGCATGAGTCCACGAGCTCC
Organism: Helobdella robusta; assembly: GCF_000326865.2. NCBI lineage: Eukaryota > Metazoa > Annelida > Clitellata > Rhynchobdellida > Glossiphoniidae > Helobdella > Helobdella robusta. The sequence continues at coordinate 1,704,905 of NW_008704124.1, read as the reverse complement.
ATTCGGCATGAGTTTCAGAACCAACATCGGGTAGGCCATATTGGAGCATCCCGTCTTGGCCTTGCAGATGTTGATGCATACCTCCGGATCGACACAAGCAACCTTGTCTATATTTTATTGTTTAACAAAATTAATAGATTAATTTTTAAATTTTTTAGAATAATTCTCTCTATTATTTCAAACTTTTACTATATGCTTATGTTATAAATCTTGTAATAATATATTATGATTAATAATTGACTCGTGTTTTATGTAAAATTGTTAAACCATCTATTAGCCCACTGTTTGAAAAAACAAATGATATTTGGTACCTTAGAACAAAACAAAGATAGTTTGAATCAGTTGATATCGAACAAAGGGGGTTCACAAGAACACAAATATGTACATACATACAACTTCATGCGTCAAGGTTACACGTAACCTGGAAAAAGAATTCTTGCAATCATACCCGGGAAGACGATGACCCAGAGAGGAAGAAACTTGAGAAATCCCGCCAACACACATCCTGCTTTGGCGTGACTTAAGTTTTTTGATGCCAACGTTCTCTGGACGATAACCTGAATCAAAAGTTCCCAATCCACTGAAAAACTTTTTAATTAAAATGAATCAATTTCCATTTAGAATCCTTATTACTCCAAGTAATTTTCTTATTTTCCGTTGCAACAATAAAATTTGATGAAATATTTTAGTAAATTTTCTTATTTAATAATAAAATGAGAGTGACGACCTGGTCGGAGCACCAATACCACAAAGATAGAATAAGCTGGCCCAGTATTCCAGGCCAAGGAAGCGTTCGATCGTCAGCGGACCGAATTAGGTGCAGACTGTTTAGAGGCGGGTATCCACATGCTTCTTTATTGTTCAAAACATTGCTTGTGTGGTTGTCGTGTAAATTCGTTTCCATTGATGTTATATTGCCGTTTTTATGATTTTTATCCAAAAGGCCATTATTAGTTTTATTCATTAATGGAGTAGCGTTAAGAAATTTATTCATAACATTTTGGTAGCCACCGACTTCTATGAAACCTTAAAAAATTATAAATTTTTTATTAATTGCATAAACAAGGATGTTCAATTGAAAAAAGTTTCAGTTTATGAACGTGTCGATGAAAACCTCACTTGCTGCCATGAGATAAAGCGCGCCAATGATCATGATGACTGTCTGGATGAAGTCTGTCCACATGACTGCCGTCAGCCCTCCTGCCATTGTTTCACAATTTCGTTAAATTATTTTAAAAATTACATTTTTTCAAACAATTCATCATTAAGCTGTTAGATCGGGAAATGAAAAGAATAATTCAATAAAATTTAAAAAAATTGAATCCAAAATAACAAATATGGCTAAAAATTACACACGAATTTCATCCAGAGATGCTGTATAATCGTTTTATTACAACAACAAAAATAAATAATATTTATTAACACTATTACTATTATTATTTTAATTATGACCAATCATGTTATTTTTCCACTTTGCTGTTTCTTCCTAGGTATGGGCGTCCATTTTTTAACGAAACAACTTTTGATAACGTTGCATGGAGAAGATTGTTATACTAATAGGGTAATGATTTATTGAATTATGCACAAGTTTGGCTCATGAAAAATGTGATGATCATGTACATTAATTATGTAATGTTATATACTTTTAATATAAATATATATATATATATATATATATATATAGTGGTGACGGTTGAGGTCATATATCTTGATTCAACGTATATGATTGAGGCTAGCGGGTGCTACATGAAAAATAAACTAGAATAATTTACATATAAAAATAATAATAATAAGGCAAACGCTTTTTCCTAATTGTCTACGCATTTCAAGTATTTTTGTGTTAAAAATTTAATGTCCAATATATATTACATTTTAACTCCGTTGTGCGAAACATCAAACAATTAAAATTTTGTTACATAAGAGTTGAAAGCCTACCCGTGATTGTGAATAAAGCAGATATGACCAGAATAACGAGAATGGATGAAAAAATGTCCCAGTTAACGGCTTGACTAATAAAAAGTGACCCAGCATATAAATCAACCTAAAAAAATAGATTATAATTGAAAGATTGAAACTTATTATCAAAACGCATCCAACTTCTTGTTACTACATTTGTTTGAAGAAAAATTATTACCACGCACGTTTAATTTTGTAAAATTAAAACTAGAAAACTAAATCAAAAATCAAAATTTAAAATCAAACAAGTACTTACGGATATTTTAGTGAAAACGTACACAACAAGAGCAAGAACTGCTAGGTAGATACGAATTCGATTTCCGCCGAATCTCTTTTGTAAGTACTCTGGCACCGTGTAGACCTGCGACGTTACATGTCATAGTCAATTTGTCATGTGTTACATGTGTGTGTGTGTGTGTAATTACTCTAAATGAATTAAGAAACCTTTGTGAGCCGTTGTCATATTTTTGCTGATGGCGATTAATTAACTAACTCAGAAATGAAAAATGAACTACAATCTAGACTATGTACAATTGTGGCATAACGTGAATAAAATATTTGTTTTAAAAAATTAAATTAAATAGACAAAAAATTAAAGAATAATAAATATAATGTGTTAAATAACTCAAAAACTTGTGAAAAAAATAATGATACGAATCAAAAATGGGAATAAAGTATTGAAAAACGCATAAATACGAACTATATGTGTTAATATTTTTACAGTAAATTAAAGGTTTAATTGATATTATTGCCATAAAAAGCGGTGTTGTTTAAATTGGGAAATATTCTTAAAAATTGAAGTTGATATTGTCTGGTGTATAACATTTGATTTGAAACTAGAATAAGCCACAAACAAGCAAACAAACAAACAAACCCCAGAAGCAATGTAAACAGGGACAAAGAGCCACCCTAGCAAGCCTATGACAAATATTGCCTGCGTTCGTTTATAAAACAAAAAGTTGCAATTCGTATATATTCATAGATATAATTGTACTTACGTAATAATAATATAAATTCTATATAACAAAATTGTACGCATTATAATATATTATGTTAAAAAGTGTCTATAAAATGTATAGGAATAAAGGTTAATTGTTACGTTGAATTCGAAGGCTGCGGGCGCCAAACCTGACAGAGCCCCCGAGCCTGCGAGCCCGATGAAGTGACTGCTGCCTATGTTGGTCGAGAAGAGGGAACATCCCACCTACACTCGTTCGGAAAATTAACTAATATTCTTGGGAAATAATAAAACAGATTATTGTTTAAAAAATTTTTAAATGTAAGTTGAATAAAGGAAAATAAATGATTAAAATGATAGTTTGTAAAATGTAACGAGTTGAAAATGAACAATATAAATATGAACTTGCCAGGATAAAATGCATTGATCTTCCCGCTAAAAAGTAACCGCCAACTGAACCTCTATTTTTCAATGATGACTGTATTGTATGTAATGTATATATATGTATTTATGTACGTGTGTGTGTATTTGTTTGTGTGTATGTGCATTTAGTTAGTTTGTTTGATAGTAAGTTAGTAGGTTAGTTTGTTTTGTTTGTACGTACGTACGTGCGTACCTAGGTACCTATGCTTATTTATGCTTAGATATGTGTGCATGTATGTGCGTGTGAGGTTGTGTGTGTGTATGTTTGAAAGACAAAATGAAATATAGTAATAAAAATAGATGAGATTTATTTATTTGTTTGCAACTGACTCACCCAGAATCCGAATCCCAAAACGACAAGGAAGTAGAGCACGATGACTCCCAGGTCCATGCCGGATATGCTGCCGATTGTTCCTGTTATCATGGTAGGGGTACAACGAACGGAATAAATATTTCAATGATGTCGTTATCAGATGCACATGATTCGTCGTAACCGGTTCAATTTCTTCCCAAGTTAATATCAATTATCAACTATTTTTCGGTTTAACATACATAATTTATGTAAAATCAAACAAGCACAACTATAATTAAACGTGTTTCATAAATTTATTCAATAAATTACAGCCGTGTATCAATATCAATTCACTATTTTGATGAACCAGGTAGAATTATGAGATTTGAATAGCCCCAGCCCCAGTTTGAATAGCCCCAGTTTGTAGTAAAACGAACTACAAACATATTAACGCCAAACATTCGGTAGAATTTATAGAATATTGTAGAAATTATAGTCTATTACCAACAATATATATATATATATATATATATATATCTTTGATTATATTCAAAGCCATGGAACCGCCAACTGAACCCCAGATCCTGATTTTTAAAGAATAATAAAATATATATATATATATATATATATATATATATATATATATATATATCCTGATTGCGACAAAAACGGACTGAAAAGATGAGATAATAGAAAAATATTTGAAGAATTTTTTAATTTTTTTATATTTCACTAAGTAGTCCTGTTGGTTTTTGCCAATTTATGTTTATGTATGAATGTATGCATGAATGTGTGGTTGTGTTAGTAGTAAAAAAAAGATGTGAGTTTCTTCTAAAAATTTAAAAAAAAAATTGATAGATCTTCAAAACTGAAATTGGGAAAATAATTGTGTGACACGCACAAAATATCTGTTTGTTTTGTCATCACAATTTTGTTGAAATATGAAACAAAAACATTATTTTCTTACATTGTTAAAGTTTAAATAAATAAATTTTATTCTTATTAACATTTTGAAAATTAACGCTTAGGTTATGGTAATGATTATCTCATTTAACGTTATTAAATATTTATCAACCAACGGAATGTGTAAATATTTATTAGTTACTCAATCGCTTGTACAAATAAATGCCCCTTGGGACCATCATTATATAGATGGAGCGCGTGTGAAGTTGTCACATGCCTGCTTACAGGATCAATAATGTTCATTTATTTTCGATCCAAACGAAAAAACAACAAACGCAGTAACTAACGATGGATGCCATTCGACCATCCCGAGTATGTACATCTCAGTTGATACACACAGAAGTATCACACAAGTGCGTGCAAGTGCAAAAATTGTTATACTGGGGAATATTTTTGTAGTCTGTGTCAACACTGTTTCAGCAAACAATGACAAAATTTATCGGGAATATTCATGAGTCCAAAAAACGAGAGATAATAATCTTAGGCAATGTCAGCATAAACGTTAATGTACATTAATGCGCTTACGAAATGAAATTCACAAATCGTTAGGAGGCCTTAACTAATCTAATCTACTTCGCTCATATCATTTTTAAAATAATAAATACCCTGAATGGATTATTCATTTGAATTTGAAAACTCTTTTGTTTCATTTGTTCGAATTATTTTTCATTTCATTTAAAGTAATTTTACAGCTTTTCGTACTGGAAGGTTCAAAAGGCTTGTTTCACTTGCATGCACAGAGCTGAGAACCCTTCTAACAGAACCTATTGAAATGCAATAAGTTCAGCAGAAACACTAAACAGATTTTAGGTTAGCTCATTACAATATATGCTATGATCGACAAACAGTTAATGAGTAAACATGCCATTTTTGTTCATAGTTTTGATGAAATAATACAAGTTATGGCTGAAAGGGGTGTGCTGCTTTTTAGCTTCTGAATTGAAAAAATTAAATAACATTACGTCAGTTCAGTATATTCAATAAACTATAACGTAAAGGTTTCATTGGAATTGGACAAACGGTGTAGGGACAGAAAATTACTTACAGTACTAAACACAAATGAACATTGCCACTCCTCATCCGTCAACAATCATCAATAGAAACGTTTAAAAAGCGATCGAAGCAGCATCTGTTTGAACAGGCCTTTTGTGGCCGTGCTGACATTTGTTTATCCGAGCGTCTCTGACGCTATGCATAGGGCGCTCATAAATGACATTATTATTATTATATAAATGGCGTTATATATTTTGCTGTTTTTACTGTAAAATTTTTGAAAAACGTATTTGTCGAGAATAATACCACAGAAGAAACATTCACAGTTGAAGTATACAAATTTCTATTGACAACTGTAATTCGTAGACGTCAACTTTTTCAATATTTCTTACAGACATCTTCAGATGCACTGTAATCTGATTCTAAGTCGAAGAGTATGCCAACTACGACAAAGGTTTTTTTTGCTTTTGTGGACGGACCTCAGGACATTCAAGGAATGGTACAAACGAGTAAATAAACGTTAATTATGAATGTGTGTGCATCAAACATCATTTTATTCATTAATGAAAGAATATAATTTCACATGTATCGCCGTGGTTTTTGAGTGAACGCTGGTTAACGCAACGTAAGCAATAAGTAGAAACGTCCTACTCTAATAAATAACATAATAATAATCATGACTCATATAAAGCGTCACAGCGAGCGACCGAGTCGATCAAAGTTTGGCATCTGATAAATGCATCGCAGGATACTGCAAACGTTAAATGTATCAGACAAGTCTGAATTCGGTACCACGTGAGGCGTTTATGTAAATGAAACTTGGACTAAGAATAGCTGTTTATGCTAGGCGTTTTATCCTTGTCAGTATATTATTGAAATAATACTAAAAATAAAACAAAAATGAATCTCAGACCATCATTTTAAAAATTAAAACAAAAAGTGTTTAACAAAAATGGCACAAAATGAAGTGCCATCAGAAAATCTTTAAAACTTGTATGCCGTAAACTTTTTTATTTCTGCTTAATGTAACTGATTTGTTTTTGTAATCACAATTCTTATTTCCTGCCTTGCATGTTGTTACAATATTGGTATCTTTATTCTTGATTTAACAGATATGGTTACATTCTTTGCGTGCGATGCGAGAGTTTGGGGCTTACAGACTAAATAAATAAAAAACATGGTCTGAAGAAAGTCATGACGGCCAAGAAAAGTACCGCGTTCATTTCGCCATCATAAATTGAGAAAAAGGGCATATAAAATGTGCTTCGACGTTCGCACGTTGGAAATGTGTGGCGATGGGAATACAATAAATTTTTAATGATTTTATCTACATAGAAGATTAACTCGTTATTTCAAAAGTGATACCAAAAAGTTGATAACTAAATAATCGATAAATTTACTAAAATAAATGTAGATTGAGATGAAATTTAAATTCCGATTGCATTTTTTACGTTAATGAGTTGAACATGAAACATCCGATAAATTATATCAAAAATGTTTTCTCCTACGAAAAATATGTCTAGCATTAGGCATAACTGTCTCTGTATGAGCTTTACTAACATACGAAAAAATCGGTTCTTTATTACGAAGACAGGTAGGTCACTCGCAAAACTGCTTACACATCATTCTTTGATGGCTAAACCTTAGTATTACAAAGGCCGAGCTAACTCGCTAACAGATTAAATGATAACAAAGTACTGTCTTTTAAAATGTTGACATTTTGTTACACTTTACCATTTTATAAATAATTAAAAAAGCTTTTTATGTACTATCAATTTATTTAAGCATGAAATACGATAAAAAAATGGTGACAAGAAATCAGGCTCTGAATATATGAACAACCCTAGAAACATATTTTCTGCAAATGGGACATTCAGCCATCTGTTTCCCACAATATTTACAAACTGCCATGTGCCCGCACTCCAGTAATACGCAATCTATCACGTTCTCCATGCATACCTTGCACAGGTCATCAGATGATATTTCATCAAGCTTCTCCACTGCAACGATAGTTAATTAATCAATAACTATTTCTTCTATGTAAATTTCAATCACAAAAAAGAAGGTACTTGATTTATTTTTTGCATGTTCCAGGAATAAATTTGCAACCATGTTTGACAGTTCAGACTTTTCACAGCAACCTTTATAATTTACGAAATTGTTTGTCAATATATCTTTAATTTGCCGAACACTGAGCAATTCAATATCTGAAACGTCTTTTAAATCATCCAATTTTATTCGCTTTTCTGAAATCTGAGAAGAAACGTGTTTTAAATAGGAAAGCATTATTATTCACCAAATAAAAACAAATAGATAAATTTAATTGTTAAAAAAAACCTTTACATTATTAGCAGATGCTTCATGCTTCGCAAATGAATTTGGAGAAATTCGTGAGACCTCGTTAGGCACCTTTTAAAAAATCATTAAAAAAACAATTCATAAAACTATGTTGTGTATGCGGCCAGATATATATATATATATTGAATTGAATTGAAATGAATTTTATTTGGCAAAAAAGCACAGGAGATCAAGATACCAACGTATGTGCTGACCACCTTAACTAAAATTGTGTCTCTATAGATAAGATGTAGTGATGAACAAAAATATTTGAAAATGAACAGTTGCAAACAAATATATATATATATATATATATGTTAGTAATAGACCATAATTTTTACAATATTCTATAAATTCTACCGAATGTTTGGCGTTAATATGTTTGTAGTTCGTTTTTTCGATTTTTCTCACTAAAGTTTTTTGGTGAACGTTTAGTTTATTAAAATTCAAAATAAACTTATTTTCCGAATTCATGTATATATATATATATATATATATATATATATATATATATATATATATATATATATATATATATATATATATATGTCTCTGTGTCATTTGTTCTAGGGGATGTTCTGGATTGTACTGGAACAACTGAAGCTGCCGTTCGAGCACGCATACGTACGAGTACGCAGCCTGGAATAAATGGCATCTCCTTGCCTCTACATTGATGCGGCGTGACATCCCACTACCACTACGATCAAGACTTTATAAATCTGTGATACGTCTGGTGTTGTTATATGGTGCAGAAACATGGCCAATGACAACCAAACTGGAACAACAACTTCAACGAACCGACATGAAAATGCTCCTCCTATGGATGCAACGAATTAGTCTGAAGAACCACATCAACTCTACCGAAATTCTGCGTTATGCTGGTTTAGAAGATAAAAAGGATGAATGCTGGCAACACCGTCTGCAGTGATTTGGTAATGTCAAACGAAGTGGAAACAGTGCCATAACTTCTCTTGCAGATGTTGAAGTACCTGGCACACGTCCCAAAGGCCGTCCAAAAAAGTCCTGGTCACAAACAATCGAGCAAGACATGAAAGCTCTAAATTTAAATGAAATGGATACAACTGATCGACTAATTTGGCGCAAAAAGTTGATGGCAAAGAAAACAACGTCCTACCTCGGGAACTGGGTCTCTGGACGCCAAACGAAGATTAATTGATTGTCTCTACAAATATATATATATATATATATATATATATATATATGTAACTGTATATATATATATTTATTTATTTATTACGAAATATCACCGCATTTTCCACATTGTTGAGTTTGTAACTAAGTTTGTTAATTTTTCGAACAATTATTTTATCGATAATAAAATTTCCAATTATTTTAGACTGCATTTTAGAATTAGAAATTTTATTATCAATTTGAATAAATTGAATAATATCAATAAAATAATGTTTGAAATATTGAAAAACTTTGTTAAAAACTCAACAATGTGGAAGATGCGGTGATATTTCTTAATAACTGTAGTCTTAACCCAAACGTATATATATATATAAATCATTAAAAAATCATTAATAAAACAATTTATAGAATTAAGTTAAAATTTTGAAATAAGATTATGGGGCATTACTGTTGATTCCTGATTAAGAACACCTGTAGACGATGACGTGACATCCATGTCAGTATTTTCTGATTGAGAAAGTTCATCATATGAAGGTGGAAGTATGTTCAAGAGGTTTGCCTCTTCTATGTTTGGATTCAATGTAGCTGAAGAAAAACTTTGAAGGTTTACGTTAACGTTGCTGTTATCTGCAGAAACATTGGACGCTGAAAATGCAGAACTTTGGTTGATCGTGTCATCAGTGTCTGGAGAATTTGTAACTAAGCCAAACGTTTGCGAATTTAAAAGCCTGGTGTCGGCTACAATTTCTTGGTGAAATTTGGTCTGCAAATGTTCACAATTAAAAATAATGTTTTAAATATTTGGCAAATAATTAAACAAAACTTGTACTTATTGAAATAAAATATTTAATAAGCAACTAATAACTGAAAATTTTTCAAAACAAATAAACAGTTGAAAATTTTTTAATTCTTTAACAAAACGAAACCTTAAAATCAAAATTAGTTTAGTAACAAAGTACATGAAATATCATTGAAAATATTCATAGCAGAACAAATACTGTGGTAGTAGAGTTGTTGATCGCACATTGATTTATACAAAACTAAACCAAGATTAAACAAAACTTAATCATGAAAAAACATTCTGAATTATTAAAATGAACACACCTTAAGTAATTGTACATGCTTCTGATGTTCAAGATCAACACTACATCGGTCATTTATTGAATAGGTTTTCACGATGAGAGCAATTAAATCTGATTTTTCAAAACAGTTGTCTAATGAAATCTGTTTCCCCATTAAAAAATTCCTCAATTCTTTTGCTGAATATGACTCCAAATCTTTAACTGTATAATTTCTCGAGAAAATTTTAAAACACTTCAAACAGGCTTTGGGGGGTGATTGTTGGGAAAAACATTTTTTGCAGAAAGTTTGACAACATATAGAACATTTCTTTGAAGAAATAAAATTTGTGGAGTTAAAAAACAAAATGTATTAATTGAAATAAACTAACTTTTTTTGTGATAATATTCAAAGATGCTGAACAATTATAACATGACATCATATAAAGCTGAAAATAATAAACAGTATTAACTTATAAAGAATGTTAAAGTACTTCCATATGTACATATGTCATCGTGCATATACACCTAGTTGATTATTATTATTCAATAAAAGCTAAAAAAAATATTAATTTACTTCACTGAATCTCTCAACACGAAAAATGTAGATGCTTCTAAATTTTCAGAATTAAAAAGTTGATTTTTTTATGTATCTTATGACATTTTTTTCATAAATAGAAAATATTTGGATTATGACAAAATTTAAACTAAACTAATTTGATTTGAAATAACAAGTGATGATTAAATTGGTTAAAAGGAAATTCAATTGGAATCTAAAACAATGTTTGGCTTTATGACAATTAAATATAAAAGTTAAAAATGACAACAGGATAAAATAAAAATAAAACATAAATTAATTAAGTTAAAAAAATAAAGATTTTAATTTAATATAGAACCTCCAAATAAAAAATGAAGTGCAAAAATAATTTTGCTATAGAGTGTTCACTCTTTCTTTCTATATTTATTGTTTCTTAATTTTTAGTTAGAGCCAGGCATATTTTTTCATACAAGTTTCTATTCTTCAATTGTAAGTGAAGTAGCTTTTAGTTTTAGTCCTTTATTTAGCGATAGAGACCTAGAAATAAAAAATATACTTGATTCAATCAATAATGAATGTTACTAGTTATAATTATAACAAGACTAAAAGGGTAGTTAATTAAATAATTAATTAATAAGTTGAAACTGTCCACACACTTTATACTTTTAAAAGTTAAGACTGACTTATAATTTATACATAATCTAGTCTAGTTGTAACTTATAAAACCAATATTAGAATAAAATGCCAAATTTTACATATGGTGTCACGACTGATTCACTAAATAATGAGTAAATAAATGAACTTTTTCATTTTCAGTTACTTTTTTCAAATACACTAAAAAATTATAATAATAAATAAATTTATTAAATACGTGTGCAATTAATATTAATGAAGGATAATTTATAATCATTATATTATAATGAATGAATAATCATTTTTATTATTGATTGAATAACAATAAATAAATTAAATTAATTAACCTAATAAAGTTATGTTCAATTATGTTAAAAAATTTTAATGTCATGTTCTAGGCTTTCTTTATTAATATTATTTTTCTAATAATTCAGCAAAAATTTTGATCAATATTGTTATTATATTAATAAATTAAATACAAATACACAGTAATCTCTTACTTAAGTGAGATTAATTATTAATCTTAATTTAACTTTTACTTTTAAGAAAAAAAAGCACATGAGGTAATCTGGTAATGTAAACTGGTAGTTGGTAGATGGTACAGATTACTGATTTGACCACCACACCTGCAACCGCTACCCACTAGGTAGGCCACTACCAACCCAACCGGAGCTTCAGCTACTTCGTTCAATAAACTAAAAAATATACCGCTAAATTGAATGACCGAGAAAGATAGAAAGTTGAAAAATACATCCACAGGTTTTACTAACTAAGTTCGTCAATTCGGAAATGCCCAGTTGAATTTTTTTCTATTTTAGGTCAAGAATAGGAAGAATGATGTTTACGACCAAAGATGTTTTTCGTTACAAAGATATTATAATTTGTATTACGTTTTCTCTAGTTAACTGTACCCATAGAATAAAAGATGATACCATACATAAAATACGCCAACTAATTAAATAAATAAATACAATATTTTAAGATTGTGTAGAAATTATTATAAAAATGTCCAATATAATATATGTTAATTTTGTAATTATATTTACAATTGAAAGTTAAACCCATTGAATTATATAATATAATTATATATTGTTATTATGTATATAATAATAATTATAAATATTTATAATTATTAATTATTATTATTAATTATATATTATTATTATATATATTAATTATATATTATATATTATTATAAAATAGTTATATAATTCCATGGTTAAACCTAACTAACTTATGTTTAGCCCATAGACGTAAAAACTCCCTCTGCTTATGGCTACACGTGTTACACCATATATATATACAGAATATATATAAAATTCTATATATATATGGGGGTTACACTATTAGCGCATGTTGCGCATTTTTTCCGTTTTATTGTTTGTAAATGAGGTGAGCCATAATTTAATAATGTTTATGCCATGTTGTGTTTATGTTTTATGTTTATGTAAAAACTCTCTATTTATGGCATGGAAAAACTCTCTATTTATGTAGATCCATGAATTATAGTTATTCTTGTAATAATCTGTCGTCTCTTTCACGTTTTATCTTTGCAATTGAGGTGAACCATTAAGCATGGCAAAATTAAAACTTTTCGAAACATTTTCTTACATTAAAAAAAGTTTGACTGCATGCACATTAAAGGTACAAAACGTTATCTAACTTCTATATATAGCTTATAGAATAAAACCTTATTGAAGAAGTTCCGATCCAGACGTTACGGTGTTAAGAAATTGAATCAAAACAAAATCATACCATAAAATTGCAGCTTGCTCGTTTTTGGAATATAAAGGGTTTTTTAATGCTTGCATAAAATAAAATAAAACGACCGAAATTTTATAGATAACATTTTACACATACAGACGCAGAAACTGTAACAACATGCAAGGCAGTAGAACAAAATAAAACAAATAAGTAAATAAATACAAAAAGTGAGGAAGAAAAATGTTAAAACATAAAAAATAAAATAAGTTAGAATAAAATAAATAATAATAAAAATAAAAAAAAGTAATTAACAATGAAATATAAAATGAAGTAACGGCAAATTAATAGACTAGATGATGACTTAGTGAGCTAGTGAGGTGATCAATAATTAAAAACTTGATCTGTGAATGATAAAGTTCTAATGAGTATTTATATATTTGATGGTGAGTTAGTGAGGTGATCGATAAATAAAATCTAGTTCTGTGATGATAAAGTTTTAGTTAGTATTAATATGTTTGAGGTGTCTTGTGATGAAGGTCTTTTCTGGTATGTAGATTGTGAGACGACTTGATAGTTATATTGCGCTGACGAAGATTGTGTGTTGTAGTTTTAATTGGTGGTAGTATTAGTATGCTTAGAATAACTAGTAACTACTTTTTTAGAAAAAGGTAAGTAAATTACGACTCACTCCGTATTTGTAAAATAATTACTATTATCAAGATTAAATTATCCGCATTATCTGTATATCCGACAAATAAAACCGACAGCTTCTACCGGTTCTTGATCTTTTTCATTTTCTCTCGAATTTTTATTTTGTTGTTTGTTATAAGTTTGTTATTTAGTTGCAGCGTAGCGTTTAAAAATTAAAACAAAAGCGTGAACGACATTTAGTTGGCAGGACCTTCTCAAGCTCCTATCTCCTAAAAATTTAATTAGTCTCGATCCGTAAGGTTTAATCGTTTGTGCCATTATTTTTAAAAATGCTCTGTAAATGTGTGTTATGCGGATGGAATTTTTTTATTAACATTTTTTTTATCATTTTAATTTTTAAACTTTCGTCAAACTCCAATAGTCGCTCACAATACAATACTGAATACAACATACAACTTACAATACAACTGAACTGACTGATGAAGAAATTGGAGAAAATATTTATTAGAAAGCGGTTTTATTTAATTGACTTAATAAATTTTTCTCTTCAGTGATTTCAAATTTATGAATCAAAGATAATTTATCAAATTATTTTTTTCCAGATTTTGGTTTAGTTTATTAGTAATTTTAAATTAAAATTAAATATTAAAATATAATCTAGAAATATAACTGACGGCTGACTAACTTAATGATATTAATATTATTAAAAGGAATTTACTCAATTACTTTATTTAAATTTATATATATATTATATAGTTTAAAATTCAAAATCCTAAAATCAGCCGCACTATGATTATCGAGATTTAGTTAATTAATTAATATAAAGGCAAATAATTGAAAATAGGTTTATTTTGCTGCCTAATAGACTGTGTATTATAGAGAGTGTTATATAGCTAAAACTTACAAGTAAAAAATAAGATGCATTAGCATTCATTCCATTGATTGTAAATATTTGCAAAACCAGACAACAATGCATTTAACAGATTAAGGAAAAAAACTAAAACTTGATTTAACAATAAATTCAATTGATATTTTTATCAGCTGATATTGTTTTACTTCTTGCAGTAACAGGAAGTAGGATGCTGAAGTTTTATGTACACTTTAATTTACTTTAAGATGAATAATTTTTGATTGGGTTTTATATGTTTGATTTCTGCAAGATATAATGTTAAAGACTGTGTCTGTTAGAAATGCAGCCATAACTTATAAGATTAATGGATGTCTTTTGATGTTATAATCTTGTTAAATTGCTATTTAAATTCATTTTATTGGTTTTTTATTGTTATAATGTATGCAGGGGAGGTTATTTCATTTATTTAAATCCAGTTGGGCAGTGTGACAGTACGACATCTGAGCAACTGGTCTCTGACCAGGTTCAAGTGCAAATTACACCTTATCCAGTATTATAAGCTGATGTGTATATATATATATATATATATATATACAATTATTTATAAAGATCACTGCGTTTTTGGCATTATTCAACTGGTAGTTGAGCTTCTCAATTTTTCTAACAAGACTTTTATCATCTTGACTTTTATCATCAAGACGATAAAAGTCTCGTTAGAAAAATTGAGAAATTCAACTACAAGTTGAATAATGCTGAATAATGCAGGAAACGCAGTGATCTTTATAAATAATTGTATTTATGATAGTCTAAACTCATATAATGTATGTATGTGTGTGTATGCGCGCGCGCGTGCCTGTATATATATATATATATAATTATTATACTAGGTCCAAATAAAATGATTTTGTTTAAATATAGATTGAGGTTGCATGATTTTAATTCCTCATATGTGCCTAAAAAGAAATTTCCTAATTGTGTGTGTGTGTGTGTGTGTGTGTGTGTGTGTGTGTGTGTGTGCGTGGAAGTGGAAATATATTAACATAATTAAATTTTTGTTTTTGTTTAAACTATTTGGATTTTAATTATTGTAAATTGTTGAACTTTCACCTTGGATAATGTGTTTTTGTGTATTTATCATGAATTCTGCCACTTGATATTATGAATCTGTCAAACATTATTCACCTTAACTGGTGCAAAATAACCTAAAATGTAGCATTGGTTGCAGGTTAATGAAATGAATACATGCAGACATGTACAGAAGGTTCGTCTTTCATCAAATCATTCAGTCCTCGATGCACAAAAATGGACATGTGCTGTTTGTTCTTCCTCTGAAGACATATGGGTTAATTTGTTTTGCTTTGTTGCAGAATGTCACATTTATATTTGAGATTCATTATGTCACAACTTTATAAAATAAAAAATAGTGCAGCATGAAAGTTTTAAATATTTACTGCTGATAAATGAATTTTGTATGTTTTTTTGTTGATACAGGCATGTTTAAGCTGTTCCCATGTTGGATGTGGCAAGTATATCGAGGAACATATAAAGCTTCACTACAATGCAACAAAAGTACTTCAATTTAAAATTTGATCTTTAAAAAATTATGAAAACATTTAGTTTTAATAATAGCACAATTATATTACAATTCATTATTTACAGCATCCCATATCCATGAATGTTTCACAGAAATATGTTTACTGGTTAGCTTCGTTCACTGTCATCATTGTTACATTTATTTTCATTACTTTGAAATTATAAATTTGAATCATCTCCTTTGCACACATTTGCTCACAGTGTTCATTTATTTGCATGTTCCATCCTCTTTTACGACACCTGCTCTTAGGGCTTGGTTCCTATTCTTTCAGTTATTCCCTAGCAAACCAGGCCATTCGTTTTTTGAAGCCATAGTTTTGCATTTTTTGTTATTTTGTTTTCATTTGTTTATTTGGTATAATAACACGAGGTTTACTGGTTGCACTAATGCTGAATGCACCTGCTGAGGTGGTGTTCCAAGAAGAGAGTTGTTTTTAATTGATTCATTTAATTTTTTATTCAAAAGATGCACTTACACCCTATTAACAATCTACTTTCAATTGCCCATTAATATTTTCAAGGTGATTTATTTATGGATGTCGTTATATAATCATTTTAATTTACCTAACGTTTAAATACTTCCAGCTATGAATGTGACAACTATGTACTGAATGATAATGCCGCTGGTGATGTGAAGATATTGAGGAACTGCTTACAGGCTGTATCAACACAGCAACATCAGAACATCCAGTCTAACAACCCTCAACATCTCAATCATTCTTCATCAACGGTTTCATTGAATGAGATTGCTTGTCGGAGGAGTAACAGAGTTCAGAGGTCATCGTCCAACATCATTGCTTCACTCTTGCAAATAACTTCAAAGTGAATTCTTTTGTTGCCCTACACAATTGTTACTTTGGTTTATTGGATTAATTTTTATTTTTCTGAAAATAAATATGCAGACAAATAAATTAATATAATCTATGGATTTGGTTTTTGTTTGAAATATATTATGTGCATGCACTATATATAAAAATGTAATTAATGTTAGGAACATGATGGTTGACAATGCCCAAGAAGTTGCCTACACTGAGTTATGGTTTAGAAGATACTATCTGCTTGCTCACTTCTTCAACAAATGGAAACTCAAATCTTCGAATTTGCAGGTTGTTGCTGCTGTTTCATTTAGCTGCCTGGAAAGTAGTCATTGTTGTTTCTAATTATTTCTGTTTCAAATGTGATGCATTATGAAGAATGCAAAAAAGTACAAATAGTTCATTCACTTACTAAATTATTGGAATTATAGTGTGGTGTGTCCGTCGAAAGTGATGACACAGAAGATGATAGCATGTGCACGCCTAAGAGGAATAACAAAAGGATGAGATGGCAGACCTCTCCAGTCAGTCCAGTCCGATCGAGCAAGAAGAGAAAACATTTCATACCTGGAGCTGTCGGTTTACAAAATCTTGGAAACACCTGCTACATGAATTCAATACTTCAAGTTTTGAGGTTGCTGTATTTTTAATTTCCATGTGTGAATCAGTTTTTGTGCTGAAAATAATTGTAAAATATTTTAACATATTTTAATTATTTATAGTAAAATCACTGTTAATTTCGTTCAACTTTTTGTGTTTATCTAAATTTCCGAAACTTCTTTTCCCCTGTTATTTGTCTGGCATAATAGATGTCAGATAATTTTTCAATTTCGCTTTCTAGATTTTTCTCTATCAGGCTTCTTCCCATCATATTGATTAATATTTCCGTTCACTTTCATTGATTAATTTTTTGTAAGATAGGGATATGTTTGTTGAATTTTTCTGACTTTTGTAGATATATCTCCTTAAACATTTTAACGTAAAAATCACAGACCATTTTGTCTCCATTCAATAATCCAACTTTAAAATTAGCTAATCGGTTTATGTTTCTTTTTCTTGCAATATTTTTAATTAATATTTTCATCAATCATTTATTTTAAATTATTTCAGGCATTTATCACAATTTAGTAAAGTATTCATAGAAGAAAATGCAAACAGGAAGATTAGCTACCCAGACAAGGCTTCTGAATGTTTAAATGCAAACAAATCTGACAATAATGGTTTCATAAAGTTACACAAGGATGTGAGTACATCTGAAGATAGAAATGTCCATCTACTAGCAACCTCAGCAGAACAAACGCCTGCAAGCATCTTAGAACAGAACCTTTATATGGTTGATACTGCAAATGTTCTCAGCCAGAACTCCGTCTCATCTGAATCAGCTGACAGATTATCCGTGTCATCGTCAACGATATCCTCTTCATCAACCACGTCATACAGTGCCACGTCATTAGCTGCTTCTTCTCAGATCGATGATTGTACCTCAATAAACGAACCCAGTGTAACTTTAACTGATGAAACATATGCAATAGAAAATGAACAAGAGACTAAAAATGCTGTTGTTCTCACAGTACCAACAAACACTGCTCAGGTTGAAACAATTACAGAGGACTTTTGTCTGGGGAACTACTTGGTATGTTTACAGTTTGTTAACTTATCTTTTGTTTGTAGTTTTATGAAGTTTTATAAATAGAAGATGTATCCATCTATCTATGAAAATATTTAGTTTTTGTCACCTTATTTTTTTGGATGAAAAATAGTTGTAAATTTAATAAAAACTCTAAGATTATGGTTCATTTCAAATAACAAATTAGAAAGAGCTAAAGCAATGTGATGTTTGATGTAATTAAAGGTTAGAATAGTATTAGTTCCCTTGCCTGTTTACCTACACAGATTATTAAGGAGTATATTGACCTGTTTCTGCCATTTTTCCCTTTTTTATCAGCCTGTGCCTTCATTCTGGCTCTTTTCCATTAGCTTTCAAAAACGCTGTGGTAAGCCCGGAAAAAGTGCATTGAACAAAAATTCAAGTTATTGGCCTGTGTCAGACCTTGTTTTTTGTCTAAAGTTGTTGAACACACAGTCTTTCAGCAACCTGTCATTCACTTAAACACCAATAAACTCTTTCTGGTGTACCAATCTCGTTTTCGTCAGTTCCATTCGACTGAGACGGCTTTATTGGATGTTTGTTCTAATTTGTATTCCTCCACAGATGCTCAAAATGTATCATTGCTTGCTCTTTTAGATAAAAGCATTCATTGGCTTTGATTGTGTTGATTACTCATTACTTTTATGCATGCTCCAATATTCATTTGGAGTATCGGGTGTTGTTCTTCAATGGATTGAGTCATATCTTTCTGGTCGTATACAAGAGGTTCTGTTCAGATCTTACTTGACACAAGTTGAAACTGTGCCATACGGTGTTCCACAGGGTCGGTTCTCGGTCCCCTGTTTGTGTTGTACACTGCTGATGTCTTCAAAATCATTGACAGTTATTAGTTCAACCATCACGGTTTTGCTGATGTATTAAGGGAGTTGCCCCTAAATATTTAACTGGCAGAGTCATTCCTAAGACATTGCCACTACTGAGTCAAACATTGCGTTCTGACAATTCAGGTTTACTGTTTGTACCTAACACAAAATTGGCTTTTGGTCAAAGGAATTTTTCCGTTATGTGTCCTGCTGTCTGGAATGGTTTGCCTAGGGACCTTCGTGATTCTGCATTGTCTGTTATTCATTTTTGTAAAAGGTTGAAACAACATGTTTTTGTCCAAGTTTACCCATGCTCTAATGTCTTTTTCTCTCCATTTATTGCATTGCTTTAGTAAAGTGCTACGCATTGTACTGCAATAAATCGTTAGCGCCTCTGAAATCTTTTTAAAGGGCGCTTACAAACACATCAATAATAATAATAATAATAATAATAATGGTTGAGAAAAGTGAAAACAATAATTATTTGTTTAGAACAATGCATTAAAAATTTGTTGAGTGGTCAGTTGGTCATAGTTGAGAAGCCCATTTAAAAATATTAAAAATTTACAATAAACACTCCCATCTTAAATCTGGTTACACAGGATGTTACAAATAAAATTATTTTATTAATTGATGAAAATTTGCTTTTCTACTTTAAATATTATTTGAATGAATTGTTTTCAGAACATGGATAAGGATTGCATTGAAGTTTGTGGGGGGAAGTTGAGCTTGGAGCAGGACGGATTGGAAGCAAAGCAACCAACCACGACTGATAACAGCATCATTTGTAATTTTCAGCAATTCGTCAATTCAGATTTTAAAATTTGTGTGAATGATGCTGAAAATAACACTTCAAAAAATTATTTCTCCAATGTTGGCAACAAACTTGTTCCGATAACAAGTTCGCATAATAGTTCGTGTGGTTTGGAAAGTAATGTTTCCAGTCTTGAGAGTATTTCTGATTTGTCCTCTAAAGATGTTAATAATGCTAACTGCGACAATGTTGCAGCCACAAATAATCCTGTTAAAAAATTGAAGGCCAGCAGGAAGAGAACACCCACCAAATTGTAAGTGACTCATCATTTAATGCTCCTATCAGTATGATTTTCATTTGATAGTCTATCAAATTGCACTATGACAGGTCATTGTCTCACGAATTGAACTCCTTACTCCGAATCATGTGGTCTGGCAAAATGAGCATGGTCAGTCCGCATAAAATGCTGTACGCTGTCTGGAACATCATTCCCTTCTTCAGAGGCTACTCTCAACAAGATGCTCAAGAGTTCCTAAGGTTGTACGCGTTTTTTTAATTTTGGTTGTTTTTATTCCAATTTATTTTATTAATCTTACTTTTACTTTTATTTCAATTGACATATTTTTATAATTATAGCTAGTACATTCTCACGTGGATATTATGTACATTATCCTCCTACCTAGACTTGTGGCTATAGTGACGTCTTCTGACATTTATAGTTAATATGTAAATGCACTTTGTACGTGATGTGATAATCGTGATCTCCTTGCATTTGAACACTCACTGTTGCACAAATTAGGAGCTTTCAACCATTACACCCTCAAGCCCCCTCTTATTTATTTTCATTTATTTATTATATACTCGTATTTATATGTTGATTTGTTGTTTTCATTTTTAGTGAATTCTTGGACAAGGTTCAGTCGGAGATAGACATAAAGAATTCCAAAAACAGCAATATTAACGGGAAGAGTAACTACGTCAGTGATGCCGTTAAAAGCAAGAATGAAGTAGAAGCTGCCTACAAAACAAACTGCCCACTCGTAAACAGTAATGAGAATGAATGCAGCACAAAAAATCGGAACAGCAATCATGAATACAACTCATCAGATAATAATAAATGTGATAACGGCTGTGTGGCTCTAAACAGTGGCACGAATATGACGGAGGACATCGTCACTCAGTTGTTCCAAGGAGAGCTTATTAGTCAGGCAATAAAATCCTTTTGATATGATAATAATATGTTCCGTATTTCATTCACCACATATTTTTTAAATTTTTATTTCTTCGTTAAAAGTTTTATGTTTTAATTTTTGTTCTTTGTTATTGAACAGGTGCACTGCCTGACGTGCGGTTACCACTCCAGCAGGAAAGAAGCCTTCATGGATCTCTCTCTCGAATTTCCTATCCGCTTTCACACAAGGACTGGCTCCAATAGAATTAATAGTTTGTGCAAATTAGAAGGTATGTACAGTATAATTTTTTTCCAAATAATTTTAATAATGAAATTTTAACAACGAATTTTTCCAGAAATGTTGAGACAGTTCATGCGCATTGAAAAACTGGATGGGAAGATATATGCTTGTGAACAATGCAATTTATGTATGTTTTATTTTTTTTTTATAGTCATTCCACCTATATTCAATTTAATTTTTTGTGGACTGATTATTTTCTAATAATGAGATCAAATATATTTTTTGTTTCAAATTTCTAAACTACTTTTATAACTATAGGCACAAGTGATGGAGCTAGCAAAGAAGTCACAGGACCAACAATATATACTGAGGCAGAGAAAAGGTTCCTCATCAATAAACTACCCAGCGTTTTAAGGCTTCATCTCAAACGATTCATGTATTGTTTTTCCATTGTCTTTATTTTATTTTTTTTATTAATCTTCTTTAGAGCAATATAATTTTTAAGCATTTTTTGCTAATTTCTTAGTTTAATCATCGTTTTGATAGTTATTTTGAAAACCTCTGTAAATTGGTTGTTGCTGATAAAGTTAATGAATTTATTTGGAACTGATGATCAACCAGGTGGTCTGGTAGAAGTAGCAAGGGCAAGATAAGTGTCAACGTTGCCTTCCCTCATCATCTTGATGTGTCAGAATTTTGTCATCCGGATGTGATAACTGACAGTTTCCATTACAACCTGTCAGCCGTTGTCATGCACCACGGCAGAGGTTTTGGGTCGGGTCATTACACTGCCTACTGTTGGAATAACGATGCCGGTACTTCTTCTTGATTCTTCTTTTCAGCATCGTTTCTAGATCAAATTGACTTTTTTTTACATTTCTTAAAAAATTAAAATCGCCATCTATAAAATTCGAATTGTATGCACTCATCTACAATTTTTAAAGGAACAACTTTAAAAGCCTTCGTTAAGTTTTATCGTGTTTAAAATAAGCTTTCAAATTAAAAATTTAAACTTTTTATCTCTAACTTATGAACTCAAATGATCTGATAGGATGTTAAAGTATTTTTTCGTAAATTTATGAAACTTGTGTTATATTCCTTGAAAAAAATGTTAGATTCATGGTTACATTGCAATGATGCGAAGATGCAAAAAGCCACATTGGAAGATGTGCAGAAGGCCCAAGCCTACATCTTAGTATACACCAAGCTCCCTTCAAACCCACACAATGCCAATCTTCAAAATAGCGCAACATCTAACAAACGAAACAACACAACATTTAGCGAATCTTCACCGCTATGTCCCCCTGACGTTTGTCCAAGTTCACTTATGGTGAGCAAAAAAACAACTCCAAGAAGAAGTCGGATACCAAAATTTGCAGACGCCAGTAGGAGATTGCGCGTAGAGAATCAAGGATTGTTTTCAGTCAAACGAACTCAAACAACTATTTGGTGATTAAGTCGTTACACATCAACAATTTCAAATGTTATCAACATTAAAGGCGTGCCGCAGCTTATGTCGCAGCTTATGTAACAAACTTGTATGCCTGTATAGATATAAACGTATGTACATATATTTTTAAACGATATATATACTTATGTGAATTGTTTTAAGAAAATCTCGTTCGATAAAATAATTTATTTTACAATGTGACATTTTTTTTAACGCATAAGACATTTTTTGTTAACTTGTAGGTTGCAGTGTTCAGAAATTCGTTTAAAAATCGAGCAGTACCTATATACGCATGAAATGTAAAACACTTCTAGTGTTTTTGTGCTTTCAACATGAATGTCGTTTGCGTTCAATGTGTGAAAATTTAACAAATTGTGACTTGATCAGATAATTAAGAAGTTTGATGTCTAATTTTGCAATGAGGTCCATTTTATATTCAATTTAAGTAAAATATATATATATATATATATATATATATATGTGTGTGTGTGTGAGTTGCAGAACTTTTGACTTGTTTGCATGTTAGGAGAAACAGTGCATGTGCCTCACATTACATTTGTAAATGAAATTTTATGTTTTTGTCTTCAGCATTTGTGTCGTTACAAATATTTTGTTATGTGTATAATATCGTAATTCGTTTGTTTTACTTGTTTAGAAGTTTTCATTTTATGTAATTGATACCTCAGGTATAATAGTCTTTACATCCAAATTATCTTGTTTTCTACTGACTTTTTGTGTTCCTTGTAAAATTATGATAAATTTACGACATAATTTTTCATACATATATTCAATATAAGAAATGGCAAGACGAATTCACAAATAAATTAAACGTACAATGAATGTGTCTGTACTAGGAATGTATGAAACGAAAGTGACAGGAGAATTCCATTAGCAACTGCAGGAATATTTAAGTCTTAAGCATATACATCAGTGAAAAGAAAATCTAAATATGCTGTGTTTTATCAAGGTGACAAGAATATATTTGAAACGTCTGAATTGAAAAGAAGAGCTCCTAAAATGACGAAGAAAATTATGAATATTAAATTTAATTGTAAAAAAGAATGATTTAAGAAAATATATTCTAAATTAACATGCGTTGTCGCTCTTTTAAATCTTTAAAATAATTGCGGACCTACTCGGACGAAGTATAAAACTATGTATAAGCTGATGGCGGAGGAGATATTGACACGATCTCCATTCGACTGAATGCCTTTGGTGCAACGAACAAGACGAGAAAACAACAATCAATGGTGGAGAAAATAATTTGAGTAAAAAAAAACATTAAAATGATAAAATTAAATGATAGGTATTGTAACGATGGAGCGTTGAAACATCTGCTCTTCATGTTGACTGACTAACAGTCAGTCAGTTTTCTACCGAAGTATGGTGATAAGGAATATGGCTTTATAACATATCTGTTCAATAAAAATTTTCGCTGCGTTAAATTAAATAATTGAAAAGTACAATAAGAATACATGTTTAATATTGATCAAATACGTTGCATTGTGTTAAGGATGGAATTACAAATAGTTACATGATGTCGTTGTCGTGTAGTTGTGTGTCGTAGCCAGGGTTTATGATGACGTATGAAATGTCCTTCCTGTTGCTGCTCATCGATGCTGTGTGTTTCGGGTATGTTGTGCGTATGATTAAAGCAACTAACTACATATAATTCATCTGTCATTATTTCAGAAAAACTCTATATAATATTTTTATAAAACTATACTGTATATATGTGTGTAAATTACACGTTAATGCACACGTATAACCTAAAACTTAAGAAACAGCGTTTGTTAATTCACAGTAACAAGTTCATTGTAATGTATACTGCACCATTTTTTTAAAGTCCGAGTATAATCATACATGACACTTGCAAGTTGCATACCACTGTTAGGTTCAAAATAGTTAGAAAAATTCATCTCTATACATTTCATAATTTGAGAGAAAACTCAAAAGACAGACTGAACCAACTTTGTTGCTTGAGTGGCAGACCAAGCCCGATGAGTCTGTTTTTTATCATCTGCTCAATCTCTTTCTCTGCATTGTCTTGGCTGTCCTTTTTGCTCAGCTGCATAATAATATTGATTCAGTCAAGTTTCAATTACCAATATTTCAACTATTCATGAAAGCAGCTTTCACGATAATGTTTGAATGCTAAGTAACAAACATTTAGCGTAATTGTGAAAGATTTATTACATTCTTTCAAAGTTCAGAAGAGTCAACAACACACAAACGGCGTTTATGAATACGGGCTAAACAACGCTGTGATTGGCGGGGACCCTTTTGTCCTATTCGAACCCGGTCACTGCGTAACAGGATCAGGCGACCTTGATTACTAGGTCATCACGTCGCCCCACGATCAATTTTCATGATCTTTATGATCCATCAGATAAAAAAAGCCCATTATTATTATTTCATCTTTTTTAATAACAATGAAATATACGTAACCTTTTGAATTCCATACAATACAAATACGCAAAAATATAAAACATGTAACTTGCCGTTATAACTTAAAATTTGTTCCCCAAACAATGCTTTTATTAATCGTTAAATGAGAGCAATCATTCAATTGCATTTCGTTATTTATAAGACTGACTGGGGACTGAATGTACGTACGAATATACCCACGCACTGAATGGAGCGAGCTAACACGGATGAAATAGATTGTATTGTACGAAATAAAAGAACGAACGGTGTTGATGACGTGGAAGATGGACCATTTATCTTGATTCTCAGTCCTGTATATCCCGATGGGCACCTGAAACGTTGTCGAACTCAACTTCTGATATAAACGGCCATACGTGCAGACATTCAGATTGGATTCTGACAGGCGGATCTGGAATGATGTTATCAAGCTTAATGCTAGGTTTGCCAACTATTCAAGTCAATCCGATTATTTTATAAAATAATTTCAAATTGATTATCTGCTGACAACATTAGCAAATAAGAATAGAAGCGAGACAAAGGAAACGTTACACATGACAGATGTCCAGATCCCACTTCCTGGTCGATGCCAATGAGCAGACGAACGAACTTTATCAGATAATTTTTCACAAATGCCTTTGAAAATGTTAGCCAAAATTTAACAAAAGAAAGAAAAAAAACATTTAGTAAACAAGCTTTATTAATCTGATAAGAACATTTAATATTTTAAAATTTATATTTCATTTGCAGAGTTTCTTTCAAGAATTCAACATTTTTGTTAATCTGCACTGTTTATCGTATGCTAAGACGCAAGATGAATTAAATTATTTCCAACGCATGCATTATGCATAACGTTGAAGTGTCGTTGTTGAATACAAATTACGGGAATTAGTTGACAATTTCTGGAAATAACCATAACTAGACAAATGTAACAGTCTTGCTAATGTTTAAATAAATTTTTGAAGTACTCAGATATTTGTAAGCAAACTAATAAAACCTGGTACAGGAGAGTATCCAACATGCTAGACGTGAAAACGTTACCAGCCGCGAAAGGGAGCCTGAACATGTAATAGAGGTGGGAGCCCTTCTCTTTCTCTTTCTGCATTCAAATTTTGCATTATTATCTCCTTTAAAATAAAAAACGATTACATTTATTATTCTTCATCCACAGTTCTGAAATATCCAGATCTTCTTTAAAACTCTTCCTTCTCACGTAGCTGCAAATATCTTTTCTACTCCATAAAAGTTGTGCATCCACAGCTGTACCACACAACACAACATAATCACGCATTAGTACGTACACGCAAACACCCACCGACATTCCGAATGTGTGCAGAGAGAACAGAACCACGTCTGCGCGTAATAACGTCAAATAACACATGCGAAATAATTAACGAAAGTTTTTACGTCTTTTTTCGTATCAAAAAATGAAATCTTACCTAGGATCTTACCTAACTCGAAAAAGAAACTATTTTAACATAATCATTACAGGAAGAAACCTTCTCTAATTTGGAGAGGTCGAGTGCATAGTTGTCCTGAGCTCTGAACTGCATGAATCTCATATTGGGAGCCAGGGAGAGTTCGGTGATGATGTTGGCATTGGGAAACAATCTGGCAGTGATCGTGAATGAACGAACGACCGATGACAATGAATACCGCATGGCATATATGATGATGGGCATAATATTATAAATCACACAAAATAAACATTATAGAAACACACAATCAGCAAAATCTCTCTCTAGAAAAATTCGTGTGCTACGACAAATTAGTCTGGCGCGCGCGGTTGTTTCGCGCTGTTTTTAATTGACTTAAAAATATTTGAACAGCACTAGTTTATTAAACCAGATAAAATTAAACTATTCACCATTAACATTAACCATGACTGTGCGTGAACTTGTAAATAAAAGAAAATGAAAGCCCTATTTCATGCTTTCAAGATGTTATTTATTCTATTTGTTAATAAACATTTTTTTTTGTAGACATAGACAGGCAAAGAAGAGAAACAGATGTTCGTATGCACGATCGGATCTAAGGGGTGCCGGTTACATTACATTTATATTCTTAACAAACATGGATTTCTATTTGATCAATGGACATTTTGTTTATAACGTATAAACATGGTTCAAATTGTTTCAGAAGTCTGTAAAAATAATTTTTTTACACAATGAATTGATCCACTTAACGAATTATTATTTAATGAAAGATCCAAACCTAAACATAGACTGAACGGCAACGATAGTGTTGCAATCAGAAAGCGTGTCCTCCTTGCCAGCGTTGGAACTCTCCTTGTTAGCCACCACAACGCAGTAGGCCTTGTGAATGCCAGCCTGGATCAGATCATCTAAGCTGCCAGTTATTTTTTCTTCATGTCAAATAATGATGCAATGCACAATCATGTGTAAACATTTTTAATAAAATATTTGCAAAATGTTCAATTAATCAGTTTACAAAAATGTATTAACTTTTCTATGGTTCCAATCATCCAGTAAACCATAGGAAAGTGACTCATTGTTTCAAGGAATGTTGGCTTGGGTCTAGCGGGTTCACAAGAGAATTAAACAACTTCAAGATGGATAAACAAATAAATTAATAAACAATTAAACAAAAAAAAACAATTAAAAACATAAAAGGTAATAAAAACAAAAAATTATTAAATGCAATTATTAAACAAACAAATAAATACATAAATTATCACTGAAATAAATTAAAATATAGAAAGAAGAAAGAATAAAAATGAATCTCAACTCTTCTTCCAGTAGAAGAACAATGGGATGAAGTGACCTCATGGGCCTCGAATGCGATCTCAGAGGAACAACAAAGTTGTAAAGTGCACTGTTGGCATTCTCGGCAGCCACGATGATGCTCTTATTGGCCCACTTGTAATCCAACGCTTGCTTGTACTTGCAATGATCACACGTCTGTCAAATGTCCTTCTTAATGCCAATGACGAAAATCATTTTGTTCGTATAAATTGCAAAAAATGAAATAAATAACCTTAGTAAGGTGGAGGCAGCACAGAGGACGAGCAGTCTTAACGAGATGGCAGAGTGTTTGAGTCGTTCCAATGTACGGAGTAACAGGAGGAAAGCCACAAAAAATTCTTGAAAATGGTCAAAATGCTTCACAATTTTTAAAATAATAATGATACAACCAACTATACATTCACAAGACTTCGCTCAATTAATGCCACCGCTACATCGAAAATCATGCTCACGAACGAGGAAATGATTTTTGTTGTTGCATGCCAATTTATAAATTAAATATGAAAAAAAATAGATGGTACCAACTCTACATCATCAGCATCTTTGTCTGAAGGATCGTACAATACTTCGTCGTCCTTCTCTTCGCTACCATTATCCTTATCACTACCATCCTCTTCTGCTTCACATGCATCGGCAACCTCCTCACTTTCTTCCACCCCGTCACCTCGGCAACCATCCTCTTTCTTCTCCTTTTCTTCTTCTATCACACCATCTTCCTCTACATTTTCCTCTTCCTCCTCGTCGTATTCATAATCCACGTCCAACTCACTTGTAGAGTTCTCCTCGGAAGCCAGGTTAGCAGGCTTGGCATAAGATTTATAGAGAACCATGGGAGGAGCCGCTAGGCAGTTAGATTTGTTACTTTCGCATTTAAATGTAGAAAAAGAAATAAACTTGGGTTTACGGAGATGCTGTGAAGTCTGGAAATTTGGCGTAGAGGTTGATGTTGAATTGAACATTACGGCGGGCGCTGAACTTGGTTCAGCCACTGAATTAATGCTATTCGTTGCATCTTGGTGTTGATGAACGGAAGAATAATATGTTGGTTCGTTCAAAATTTCAGAAGAAAGAAGAGGAGTTTTCATTTTAAATGGAGGGTTTTTGGAAAGAGGAGGTTGAGTTTGTTGTGAAGAAAGATGACAATCTGAATATTTATTTATATTTAATTTATTATACTTTAAAATAGTTTTATATACTTATTAATTAGCTCCGACAAACGCAAATGTACTTTCATTGTTTACTAAGTTGAAAATGACATTTTTTTTCTCCACAGAATCTACAAACTAAAGCCACACATATTACGTACATTTGTTAATGCCAACGCACAATGCGTATGACAGATTTTGAAATTAGCACGAGCAGCATCCAAACGACGTCAGCGCGCACGAACCCGAAACAGGATGCCCATGTGGCCTAAGCTAACTCGTTCAATAGAGACTAACAACGCGTTATATTGATGATTTTAAAGAAATGTTAAACATTAAAGAAAAGAGATTAAAGAGAGACAGCACAGAATAAATGACTGACCACGAGAAAGTGACGGTCGCTGAGACTTCAGATTTTCTTTCCCACTTCTGTGCAGTATTCTCTTCGACGTTCGTTTGAAGGAGGCTCCAAGGCTACCCACGACACCAGCTGTGTTACAAAAATAAATGCCAACTATCGACCTTCATCAAATAGAATATGTCTTTGTAGAAAAAATTCATAACGGCCAAAAATTTTGAGTTTGGGTAAAAACGTTAGAACAGCGTTAAAAGACGTTCGAAAATTAGAGCAGCAGATTTCATTGTTGTGATAACAACCTACCAAAAAAACGAAACTAAAAAAGACAAAATAATCAGCTTATGTATGACCAAACTACAAAAAACATAATCTTTAAACATTATTAGAATAAACAAATGATTTCAAAGGCTTGTGACATATTATTGCATAATTGAATGATTGAATATAACAACCAGAAATTGGAATAAAAACAATAAAAACTAAGAAAACAACAACGGTTGCTTATATTTGGATGGGCAAGTACAAATGCCGAATTTTCTTCCTTGGTGATGGACATGTAGAAGCAAATGTTTTCAGGCTGCATGATGTGATGGGGACCCGGATTCAACAAGATGGATCCGCAATCAGGGTTCACTTTTATTCCAACCAGAGCAACACCATATCTTACAATGTAATAAAATATACGTCAAGTAAAAATAAAATATAGTGAAAAATGATATTATAAAAAAAGTTAAGCAACACACAAGAAAATAGTGAGCGTTTTGAATAATTAAATGAGGTATTTTGATGAAGACGCTAGCTGTGGAAATAATTAATAACTAATTCATGCATTGATAGACGGCGATAGTGAGTAACGTGCGTGAAGCGTCTTGTTCGACACCACACGTGGCTTGCAAGTTTATCCTAATTAAACATGCTTAAGCGGTGTTATTTTGGGATCTCGGAGAATTTACCACGTTGAGTACCACTTACATTGTACTCGGTATGCGTTTGCTATTTCTGACGACTTTATAAATGCTACAACTCTAGTTTCTACAAGTGGAGCATTTGACACGCCCACACCAGCAGTTGTATTCACCAGCAGAATTGATAGCAGTGGACTATCACCATTGGACTATCACCATAGGCCATCAACACCGACTTTATTCCTCTGTTCAGGAAACGTAAATCATCCAGGTATAAAAACAAAAATCAGAAATCAATCATAACTGATGCATAGAGGAGAACAACTAAGTTGGAAAAGAAATAGTCTGACGAAGTGTCTTGAAAAAGATGTGGAACATTGTACAACACAATGACATCTTATTTTCCATTACATTCAAACACAAAGTGATTAAAAATGGAAACATGCAAACTTGCGGTGAGCGTGGAAGGAAGCATACGTAAATGACTTATTGACATATTCGCCAAAAAATTGACTCTTGCATAGCTGGATGTCGTATATCTCGTTGCCACTGCAGTAGCCATAGAGGTGCATCCATTCGTCGCGAGCCGTTTGACCCTCACTTTAAGAAAAATTATTATTTTTTGAGAATTCGCGTAATTACATTAACCGTGTTTTTGATAACTGCAGGCAAACATTTGAAGCATTCAAGTGAAAATTCAACACTGGAATAAAAATAACGAAAATTAACAGAAGAATTTCAATAATGACAATGAGATAAAAATTAGCAAACAGAACATTAAATAAACCAAAAAACAGCATGCCAATGAAACAAACATGAAAATAAAGCACAGAAAGTACATGATGCATGCCGGCCAAGTAGGACGAAAAATAAATGCATAGATACCGATGCAATGCTTGATAACTTGATCTATTTACAATGGCTGTGCTATTAATGCAGTTTCTGCTGCTGCTGCTGCTACTCATGATGGCGATGATGAGGATGAAAATAATGTTCTAGTGAGACAACTACTACACGTCATTTCTTATGTAATGTTACCTGCAACGTTGTTTACAAACCACAGAACGTAATTATAGCTAAAGCAAAATAATCCGTGTGTCTGTATTTGAAACAAAAGAATATAAAACTTACCGCAAAAAATATTTCTGATAGAAATAAAAATTACCCATCTACTCGACACCTTTTACAACTTATCTTTTTATTTTTTTATATCTTATCAAAAAATTTAAACAAATTTTTAAATTAATTGTTCTCGTGAAAAAACTGAAAAATGTTGACATCATTAAATATTTAAACCAAAAGAAAAAAACTATTAACTGAACGACCGAATGACGGTGGACAATAAAATAACTTGGAAATAAAAAATATCTGCCAGAAGAAATGAGAATGGATGGTCCAACTACTGAAACAAAGGTGAAAAGTACGTACGCTCCTCTGGAAGTGTGCAGCAGGAGAGTTACCAGGGTGGACATGCCGGGAAACAAGCAATTGTTCGCCAGCAGTGCATATTTGAATTCGTCCTCGCAGACAACATGTTCTTCAGCATTTCAGATTGCATTGTCATTAAAGTTAAATTTCACTTTTTGCGAATGGAAATTTGAATTAAAGGCTCAAAACAAACGAAATCTTAAAGTTAACAAAACATACGAAGCAATGAATACAACTGAACATACATACATACATACATACATACATACATACATACATACATACATACATACATACATACATACATACATACATACATACATACAAACAAACATATGTATATACACACAAATACATACACACACACACACACACACACACACACATACATATATATATATATATATACACACATACGTAGAAACATCACCCCAACTGACGTGAGAGCAATATATTAATATTAAACGCTAGCAATATTGCTGTTTGAGTTTGTTCCTTGTCTGTGAAATTATTGTCCATCTTCACGAAACAAGATTTACAAAAGTCATAGGATGGAGAAATTATAGAATTTTATATTCTTTTGCTACTTCAAATAATGAATAAGAATATCTTTACACAACCACAAAAACGTTGCAATTTAATATTCTAGAACTATCAACCACATAACTTTTTTTTCATATTTATTTAAAAAAAAACTCTCAATTAATTTTATTTGTTTTAATTTTTCAACAGTCTTTAAATATAATATTATACAAAAATAAGTTAGAGAGTATGAATTTTAAAAATGGTTCAATCAAACAGCAGTGACCAACCTGCGAAGTGGACATGAAGTTTGCTCTCCGGCCTAAATATTTGTACATACTGGGGACAGCGGGGGGCAAAGTCCTTCACGGCCCACGATCTCAAAATCGTGTGCTGGTCCTATTAAAACAATTAACACAACATGCTGAAATATTCATAATCGCTATCAGTGGAAGTATTCTGTGTTATTCAATTGATATATCTTAAATAACAACTCTTGTATTAATTACTTTTAGAATTTCATTAAATTTTACTCAAACATTAGTTAAATAATACAATCATATTTGGATGAAAATGCGAAGAAAGCATCAAGTTGCTTGAACATTTATGTCCCAACTGGGGGTACATACGAATGCACAAACATCAATGTGAAATATTTACATAAATAAAATGAAAGTATGAATAAATGAATGCATCTAACTGCAGCAGTTTTGTCCAAATAGGTCCTTGCAGCTATCATAAAACATGCCTGAGCGTGTTGCATCCTGATGTCAACATTACTAATTCAAATTATGGTGTGGTTTAACACTATACAACAACAAAATCAATTGACAATAACATATCGTGAAACGGAAATTTGGTTGGAAAAGTTGTTTTGTTAATTGATCGCCATCATCCTCTTTTTTTACAAAGCGCCCCGCCGAGAAACAAGCTGCGGCTCAGGTACGTTCACGATCATCACAACAGTCTTAGTCAACAGTTTAAGTCTAAGCCCAATTTCTTTTCACAGAGTTTCTATCTAAAATACTCGACGTAGTCTAATTTCATCTTATAAGAATGTTCAATATTTTCAACACAACTAACCTAGCTTCATTTATTTTTTCCTTTTTATATCACTAAATCCACATCACTTCATCTTCCTTTCCCTCTGTCCAAATCGTCTTAACGTTTATTACTTAAATTTGCATTCCTAATCACAAAACTATTTCTTTTATTATATTCATTTAAACTTTCCTCTCTTTTGACTTTGAACTCATTTCCATTTAGATAATTTCCATCTCCTGCTCCTTGCAATATTCCACCGGCTAACATCATCACTCTGGCCGCAAAGCAGTAGAATCATTATCAGGCTTCAACACAAATTCAAATTAGATTAGATTACCCAAAACAAACCCTCAGTTCTGAACAATGCAAGCAAAAATAACATATTGCAACTCCATCGTACGTAAGCAGCCACCATCACATCACATCTCCAGCTCCTTACATTTCCACCAAGCCAACAAGTCAACACGATTTACAATTTATATAAATGATGTGAAGTAATAGAACCATAGTATCCTCTAATAAACGACCTGCATCTAGAGAGGTCCGAATCCTTAAGAGCCGATCCCTTTATATAAATGACACGTGCAGCCCAAATTGGTACCTGCAAACAAGTTAGCCAGACAAATGTTATTAACATACCGCAGGAATCTTTGCGAAATTCTGAATGAAGACGTCATCAGACTAATAAGAAATTTCAATGCCACGGCAGCTTGCAAAATTATTATTTTAAATAAAAAAACATAATTTAAATTAAAAACACAATTGAAAAAGAAGCAACTTGGAGTATGAGTTTCATGGTAGGGTCAAGATCACCAGAAGACAGCAGTATCACGTAGTAACTCTGTTTAATAAGTTCCATAATTACGCCCAACTAAAATTCAGAATATGACAAGTAGTGCAATGAAAAAAAATAAGATGAAAAGTACGTTGAAATTTTGAAAAGGCTAGACTGATATTTCTAAAAAAAATTCATTAAAACAGATGCTGCAAAACATTAATAAAAAAAGTACAAGTTAATCAAAATAATTTTTAAATTTAAAATAAACTCACCTGTACTTCAGGATGCGTGTAGAACTCGTTGAGGAAATCCATGATGGTGTCAGCATGCAGGACAGTTGCAACAACGACGACGTGACATTCCGTCTGCGACCTGCGGTTGTAGTTGCCTCCCATCTTCTGCCGCTCCATCCAAGTGAAAGCCAACTGCTCGAACTGTTAAAATGCCTGTAAACTTTCTGAACACGTACACAAGATGGAATTAACCAAATTCAATGAACAAATTAATAAACCTGCGTTGGCAGTGCAATGAATGCAGAGCAAATAAGAATAATCATGAAGAGTTTGCTGGGCCAGATATCTGGATAGACATCGCCATAGCCCACCGTTGAAAATGTCACTGTAACAAACCAGATGGAATCAAACAGAGTAAGAGGTCTGTGCCATGAAATCAAACACACAAATTAAAATCAAATGCAGGAATTGAAATCTTATTAAAACGACTAAAAAGCAATAAAAATATTAATGCAGTTAAATATAAAAATGATAGAACGGTACGAACTTGGTGCTGGCTCTCTGCAGATGTTGAATGCCACAAACACTAGTAAATACAAGGCATGAGATGGTGGCTACCAGGAAGATCAACTGCTGACTCAACGCTGATTGGGACTTCTGCATCACTCGATGCAGATCGCTCTATTTATGAGTAATTTCATTTGAAGGAGTTGAATAATTTTCATATGTTCATTTCCTCAAGACAGCAGAAATTTTATATAGGAAAAATAGCTGGACAAAGAAAGACTAACCAACATGTTGTTCAAGGCTTTCTTGGCTAGCCAACAATTTAAAAACACTGGTATAAACAGGTTTCGTAGTGGAAGATGAAAAATCTTGAAAAATGTTTCAGATGTGAAATAAATTTTTTTTAGCAGATATCAAACAACAAACTGCGCGATATAAAAGAATAAAACGTAAAATTCTTATAAACGTAGTAAAGTGACAAAAAGCTATTCACCGTGATGATGAAAGGAATTGTGTTGATGGCTTCAAGCAAAAAACCTGGAGCTAAAATTTGGAGCATTATATTTCCCTGAAAAATTTTCAAATGAAGGAAATATTAAAAAACAAGAAAAATGTGGATCAAACTAAAATCAATTACACTACGTAAATTAAGTTATTTCCAGTACAAAGATGTCAGCTAATTCAAGAAAAATATTCATAAT
Source organism: Helobdella robusta (assembly GCF_000326865.2). Classification (NCBI taxonomy): domain Eukaryota; kingdom Metazoa; phylum Annelida; class Clitellata; order Rhynchobdellida; family Glossiphoniidae; genus Helobdella; species Helobdella robusta. The sequence goes on along the minus strand of NW_008704124.1, from coordinate 1,669,091 downwards.
GTCGTTTTACAACTCACCGAGCTGAGATCATTGAAACGATAATAACGTGCAACGAAGTAATTACCGGAATGCATGAAACATGCAAAAATCTCAGATGCCAGTAAGATTAACTGCTATATTCAAACACTATGAAGCATCAAAAGCAACTAATTAGCTTCAAATATACTAATATAAATAATATTAAAAATAATAATACATACGTACAACCTTATAACTGATATATGTGACAAGCAATGTTTCAGAAAAGCTGATGATGGCCACACAGACCTGGATACCCCAGAGCCAAGCATTTCTGTTCACCCAAAAGATGGCATTCCTTTCATTCAGTAACAACAATTAAACAGTAGTACATTGAGATGATTAAAAAACATTAAACATGCAAACATTAAAAGTTCCAAACAAAAATTTTGTTGTAATCTAGACAGATCTGCTGCAGTGTCGCCTGCAAAACAGTGTTAGACGGATCATGTGACTTTTAAACGTGTAGTAAAAGCAATTCCTTTGAGATTTTGAACAATCTTGGCCACATGGTAAAGAAAAATCAAAATGAACTCCTCCTTTTAATTGCCACTGAATGCATGTGTCCACTTTCCACTTTAATGTGTTTTCATTAAGTCTCACTCATAAACAATTTATCCCCTCCATGTCAAAACCAATTCACTGAAAATAACTCACTTGCATCCAACGGCACAAACATTATTAACTCCATCTACAAGCATTAAAAAATGTTATAAACGCTAACAGCAATAGTAACAAAAACAAATGAAAAAGCATTAAAAAAGAGCGCTGCCGGAACTATCTGAAAAATAATTTGTACGCAATGACTGGCCTGTAAGTATTAAGCTGGTAAGTATTGAACAAATAATAAAGTTTAGGTTCGCACTCAAATGTTTATAATTATTTCTTATTTTCATAGAGATTTGCTTTGTTAGTGCAGCCAATTACTGTTTAATAAAAATTAAAGTTTAAAATATTTCAACAGGTTCATTTCTTAAAATAAAAAAATAGGTATAAACATTCATTTTTTTAATTATTGATTTGTCACATAGTTTTAACTACCATGCAATAAACTTTTATAAAAATTGTTTTGTTTTGTGATAAAAACATAACTGAACAAAATTTGTAATGGAATTTGAAGTAAAATGAAAATAGGATTGATACCAATTTATATTTCCAGGACTGACGATTTTATTCAATGAGCAGTGTTCCTTAACATCACCTGACACCAACGAATTATTGTCCGATGAGATCATTGAGCTGAGAAGATCAAACACACGGAGTATGTAGATTGTAAAAAAAATAGTTAATAAATTGATGATAATACTTAAATCATAAAATGTGTAACAAAAAACATCATCTGATTAACCAAAATATACAAGTACAGTTTGAGAGATATGTATTTAAAATGAGGTACAAATGATATTTAACAGACAAGCCGTGCAAAGAATAATTTGTGGACAAAAAAGAAACTCAAAAAGAAATAGAATAAGAATGAAAAATAAAAACTGCACATAAAGTGTTGTTGCAGCAGGGAAAAAGTTGATTTAAGGCTTTGCTGTGCTGCCAGATAAAAATTTAGAAACGACATAGCAGAGGGAAAGCTAACAATATAGTGTGCAGAGCAAATAACAAACCAATGGATGCATAAAACATTGAAACTGTATGGCAGCTTAACATGGCATCATTTGTAAGGTCTGTTATTCGTACATATTTATTACTTGATATTAATTTTCAGATCATAAATTAAATAAAAACGGTAGCTATCAATCAGTCAACCAAAACCAACACTTATCGAATCATTTCAAACAATTAAAGATTGATGATTCTAAGAAACTGCAAAACTAAATTACGTTCAAATAATACAAATGTATTTTTTTAATTTGTAAAAATTTAGCATGCTTAATGCCCAGCTACTCTTTGCCACCTCGTGAAATTCTCAAGGCTTGTTATATATCAAATTATTTTTCATCATATCAGGAGAAAAAATCCAATTGTTCAAAAAAAAATGAAAATTTAAATTTAAAAAATATTGACAATTGCAATTTGTAATTGGATAAGCTTGTGATTTCAAATATAAAATGAAAACATTGAAAAATCGATGAAACATCTCATACAATGTGTGAACATTGGATTGTTATAAAAAAAATTTTATCCGAACAAATATGGTACATTGATCATCTTAAATTGAATATTCACGACCCAAACGTAAACAACATCATGAAGGGATTGAAACCGTCATTGAAACCGAAATTGTAATGATACATTCAATAAAACAAGACAATTGCGTTTTGGTGATGTTTTGATTTGACTAATTCCTTATCTTTATAATTTCTGTTGTTATTGTTGTTGTTGTTGTTAAATCCTAAAAATATACAGAACGAGTATTGAGCGAAAAAGGTTTTGATGCGTTCAATAATTGTATAATTGCATTTGCGAGGAACATAACACATTACACAAACACATACATCACGCATACACAAACCCATACAATTACATTCAGGATATAATAACGCTTTTGTAGTAGGGCGTTTTTTTTTTATTTTACTGTGAGAGTGTATTGTATTAACATCTGCAAAAATTTCCACCACTTGACGTTTAAGAAACCTCACAACATTGCTTGCAAGCTCGTTAAAAAATTATAAACTTCGATAAATTTAAACTAAATATAATTCTTGCGACAATCAGCAAGAAATACTTCATCCAACTTTAAAAGAATATGTAATAACATAATGAATTAAGTGCCTACGATTAAAAATGATAAGTGTTCACCATGGTTGAAGTTTAATTCAATGTGAAACCAAATGACCAAAAACTAGTTGATCAATGTTAAATATACGTTGTATTTGCTCCTTATTTTAATGCTTTGGATTGCAAGATGATGATGGCAATAACATCGTATTCTTTAAAGTCGTAATTTAAATTTGTAAAAGTGAACAGTAAGAAGAATGCCTAAGATGATAAAGGTTGAAATAAATTGAATGTTAACTAACCAGGAAGCATCTGTAATATTAATTGAGTGTTGGTCTAGAAGCACTCGGACCACATACAGAACGCAGGAAAGCAGTTTTATGAACAGATTGAAAATTCTTATTCGTAGGCCTGTGAACGCAAAAAATAAAAATATAAAGCAAATTCAAAAACGATTTCAGTTAGAACATAGAGCAATTAATTTAGAAACAAAATAACAAAACGTATTTGTGATCATCCAAAAAAAATTGTTTTCTCTCAGGTTTTTGCTCAAAGATCAACCAAATCAATGTAAATTAAACGTAGGCAGCTGAATCAAAAAGCTTGCAACACAAATGCAAAAATACAAGACACCTGATCAAGATGAAAAGCTTGTCAGTTAACCGAATATTAAGTTAAAAGTTCGTTTGAAAAATGTGCATAAAATTACTTGGAGTGGAGAATTAACAACACTATTAAATAAACCAGAGATAAAAAAAACCTTTAAATCATCGTTTAAAAACGGCACCACGTAAATGCCTGTCATCGAGCTATTTTCTCATCTAATCCTCATTATCCATTCTTTTGTCCAACTAAATCAACATACTTTTTTTCTAAACCAAAGCAAAGGCCTTGCAATTCATACATAGCATGTATGCACAATAGTTATTGGATGCGTCTGGTACTGATGCACAACTAAGAATCCAAAAACCCAGCAAAACATTCAACAAAATTGCCAAAATAAACTTACTTGTTGTTTGGTTCTGCAAAAAATAAATTTGTAATCTCTCTTTGAAGGTGTTTTCATTGGTGAAGAATTCAACCTTAACTCTGCTATGGTAAGATTGTATAATCGTTTAAATGAATTAATTATCTTGAACGGTAGATTGGCAGTATCAAAATACTTTCTGATTGTTTATTAACAAAAATTTTTATATTCTTGGAAGAAATAAAATAGCGTAACAATAAACTACATTATAACACAATTATTACATTTCAAAACAACGTTGTACTACGATTATGAGAGGGCAGATTGAAAACATTAAAGAGATATTAAACTTGAATTTGTTACAGAAATAACAAAAAATCAACATCGTGAATAATGAATAACATCCAGCTTAATTTTAAAAAACCATCAAAAAATAAATAGGTAAATGCACGATTCGCATGTAACACGTACTACACGAATTAACTATTTTGTGTTATAAAATTAACAATTACTTGGTCGTAGAATAAATTCTTAATGAATGAATGAATGAATGAATGAATGAGAATGCTTTCTTTATTATCGTGTGAGTATTGGGATGAATAAACATTAAAAATTTGTTGGAAAGATGTTTAAGAGTCAGTTCCTGGCAACGGACTCATTATTGGCATAAATAATTTATGAAATGGTTATTGTCCCTGTCCAGAAGTACCACATAGTTACGTATACATAGTGTACTTGGTACTTTGCAGTGATGCAGAGTACTGAGAGGGATGATGCTTTTTTCAATAAAGTTTATAATGGAAAAAATACAATAAGACAATTCCAGTATAAATTACCATGACTATGATTCATGTTTGACATATTATATTCGCTATCCTAAAAAGCATTTTTTTCACCTTCATAGTATCTAAATTAGCAGCAAACGATAGAGAATAATACAAATCTGTGAAGCTAATTCAGGGAGGCAATGTTGATGTTTTTCAACAAGAAATTAATCATTTTCCTATTTTAAAATTGTAGATGCACTCTTTTTTCTTCATTTTTACGGCATTTCAGCTCCCTGTTGGTGCTACGGTGTGCATTGTTGGAATGGGGTTTTATTCTTATATGGTTATTTTGTTCTGGTTAAATCGCATCATATAGATTTATGTATTTTAGAAATTCTATTAGTTTAGTTACGTCTTCTCTTCGCGCGTCTTGAAATTTTGTGGGAGATTTTTGTCAATAAGATTGTCAGCAAATGGGGTTTTGCAAGCTATTATGTGTTGAATTGATAACTTATGTTCAGAATATTGGCATATAGGTTGCGCCGTTCCATTTAATAATCTATGAGTTAACTTTGTGTGTGCTATCATTATTCTATTAACTTCTGATGTTGTAAATCGAGTGTTATTTGTTTTAAATCTTTTTTGATCAAATGGTAATACATTTGTTAATCAATATGCGGTTGATCACCACATCTTGAATCCTGTTGACCACTTTAAAAATCTTGGTGTAATAATCAGCAATCGTTTCAATTTCGGTCGGCACATCACTCATATAGCGTCTACACGTGCATACCTGATCACCAAGCGATAAAGACCTTCTCACCAAACCTTTCTGCACATACGTTCGACCATTATTTGAATATTGCTCGTCCGTCTGGAATCCTCACTAGAAATACCAACTGACAATGATAGAAAGTGTGCAAAGGAGATTCACAAAGTTCATTCTTTCAGTTCGTCATCTTTCGTACCCAACTCGTCTGTGCTTAGCGGGATTACAAACGTTAGAACATCGCAGACTAATTTCGGACCTATGTTTTGTGTACAAAATATTAAACAACGTTATCAGCATTCATTTGAATGATCTGTTTTCTCCCTTGTCCTACCAGTCGACTCGTGGACATCCTTACAGACTACGTGAATCTAACACGACAGCAACTTTTTTAGTAGCAGAATTGTTCGAATATGGAACTCATTGCCTGAAGAGATTGTTTCGTCACCAACATATTCAATTTTCAAAAACAAAATAACTTTAGTAAACCTCAACCAATTCTTATCTATTGTGTTAATATTGAATATTTCTTTTTCTCTTTCCTATGCCTGCGCTTAAGAAATGTAGGTTTTGCTCTCTGGAAATGCATGGGCTAACATTTTGACTCTAACTTATCATTACATTACATGAATTGTCATTTCTATATGACTGTTAAAGTGTGTGGAATGATTTTTTGGTTCGTGTTTGTGTACTTGGATTATACATTGCTGTTGAATAAAATGTTTGATTGATTATTTGTTGATTGATTGATCGATCGTCATGCTGACAATGCAGCGTTATTATCGTTTTTATCCTTTTTAATTTCGTGATTACGATATGACACTTATTTAGTTTTGATCTCTTTTTCATTTTCTGCCATTTTTTTAATTGTAATTGTCTGTTCTTTTTTTTCTGACCGGGCAAGTGGCCTGTGTGGTCCTCTGGTCAGTTGCGTAATAAATAAATTAATTAATGGTATGATCTACCTTAATTGCGTCTTGGAGTCGTCCCATTCAGTCTACCACTTTTTATATACGTATTAATATTTTAGGGCTTTTAGAAGAGTAATTATTGAAGATTGTAGCAGTTGTTTCAACATATTGTATGTGATTTTTTCATGTCTTTTAGCAGGGTCATTTCCAGTCTCAATGACATGTATGAGTTCTGCATGTTATCATATCATCGTATGGCTCATTATTATTATTTGAGTTGAAATTCAAAATATTTCTTTCTTCTGAATGATAAATTTTCTTGGAATTATTTAAACTATCATTTCATTTGATTGATAAAAGATATTATTGAAGCTTACATAGTTTGAGTTGCTTTCAGTGTTTTTATTAGTTATTTTGTTTACTGCTGACCATATTTTATTTGATGGAGTATTTTTTGTTATTGAAGCACTTTTTTTAATAGTTTAGTTTGACAGTGATGAAAGAGATAAACAGCAGTTCATTGCAACAATTTAGTCAGATTATTAAATTTTCAGTTTGAATCAAATCATTTTGTTAAAAGTGTTAGAAAAAAAATTAAAAAAGTAAAACAACAGCCTTTTATTCAATTTCATTTAGTGAAAATAAATATGTCAATTAATTTGATCATAAAAACATATAAAAATCAATAGTGATGTTAAAATCAGCAACTATGATGACTGTAGCATGTTTAGTGTGGAGTTATACTAATTACATTACCTTACAAGCATCACAATTCAACTGACCTATCATCATATGATGATTCCCTATTTATTAAATCTTTGAATCTATATTTTGTTGGTGTTATCCCACTTTTGGATTGTTTCAGACAGGGCTCCACATAACGTTCCTGCTCCATTTTACACCTTTTTCTAGTATAAATAATATGTAATCGTAATCTGTTATCATTGTAATCCACAATGCAAAGAAACAAATATATTATCTATTTTATATAATATAATACCTTTGTGGTGGTAAAATAGTTCTTAAATTGTGTGCCACAAAATGCTGCTACTGGTGTAAACTATTTTTTAATTTATTTCACAACTGCATAATATAACATTAAGCAAATAAATATAATGTGAAAATTTATTATTAAAACTTGAAGCACCAGCAAAGCATGTATGTATCTCATTTAAATTTTTATTTATTTAAATTTTAAATTACTTATTCATTTTTTATTTGATTATTTAATTTTAATATTATAATTTTGGTTTTATAAATTTATATATTATATCATATATTATATAATATTATTCCTTCAAAATTTTTTTATATTATCATTAATATTTTTATTTGTATATAATTCTATATTAATATTACAAATTATACTTTTATAGTTCATTTTATACTGTTTAGTTGCTTAATATTAATTTTTTCAATTCTTTTTTAATTGTTATAATATATTATTATTACATTATAAATAATAAAGAGTATAATTAATTATTATTTTTAATTTTTTTATAGTTGAATTTTGAACAGAGTTGAATTTTAAAGTTAAACAGAATTAAAATAAAATTATAAAATCAAACAAAAAATAACTTAATAAAATTTATTTAATAACATTATTAGAGAACATATCATATATAATAATAACAAATTTATAAATAACATTAAAGAATAAAAATTTCTTTAGAAAATTAAACTTTTAATAATCACCATGCCAACCAGAATTTATGCAAAGTTAATTTTGCAACAGAATTAACAACAAGTGATCGACCCAAATTTAATTGTACAATAATAAGATAGGAATGAATTAACTACGTCATAAAACTCGATGACGAAAACGTTGCATCTTGCGAGCACCGGAAAGATGAGCCGTCACCATGGACATATATAATATATAGATTTGGCAGACGCGTTATACATACATATATATATATATATATATATATATATATATATATATATATATATATGCATTGATCATATATATATATAACATCAAGGTCAATCTAACATATATTTGCTGAAAAGCAAATTTAAGTTAAAGTAAATAATCAGATTTTAGCCGGTTGTTTAGCGATTATCGTTCTAGTTGCTTTTTTGTCAATTTATTGACATTAATTGACGATAGTAAGGCGTTTGATCAAAAAAATCAATAAAATCAGACCCTCCATTTATCAGCGCATTCATCACATATCTACTTCGCCAAAAAAATAAATTCATGAGACCAGGATCCATCCTCAAAGCCGCAAATACATTAATAAACTGCAACCCAAAAACTTTCACTGACAGTAATTGGGAAAGCAAAGCCATATGGGACCAAGTCAACAAGATTAAAGACTCTGACAAATCATCCAACACATCAACATTACAGCCTATTGATGCCAACACACTCAACACCCACTTTTCTTCTATGTCAACCAGCCCGTCCTACAAAACTCCACCAATAAAAGCAACAACATTCAATAGTCGTCAACATTAACCATTTACTCCATACTCCGTCCTGCACATGCTAACGAAGGCCTATCCATCCGGTACAGGTCCAGACAGTCTACCAGCATGATTTCTACAAATCATCACTCCATTCATTTCCAGCACTTTATGTTTAATCTACAATCACTGCTTAATGCATTTATTTATCCCATCACAATGGGAATCCAGCACAATTCATCTAACTCCTACAACAAAATACCCATCATCATCAATAGATTATTGCCCAATATCTATCACCCCCATACTTTCACGTATTTTAGAAAAGTTCATTGTTAGATCATTCATCTATCCAGTTTTCAACCATCCATCCATCAAACCACTATTACAAGATCAGTTTGCATTTTGCCCTACAGGTTCATCTACATCCGCAATCATCTCTCTTACTTCCACAATAACATCTTTTCTTAAAAATAATGATTATGTTCATCTTATTGCTTTCAACTTTTCTAAAGCTTTTAACACTCCAATCACTTCTCACTTTCAAATAAGTTAGCCTTTTTTCCTCTACCTGACAACATTCACAATATTATAATAAAGTTTCTTTCTAATAAAAGTCATTCTACTTTTTTTTAGCTCTACTCTTTCATTTACTCTACCTATTAATTCTAGCGTAGTTCAAGGTTCTGTCCTTAGACCATTTACCTTTATCATCAGTGCTTCTACTCTCAAAACTTTTCATAGCTCTAATCACCTCATCAAATACGCTGACGACACCTACCTTATCATCCCATTATCTAACTCAAACACCATCCAATCAGAACTCGACTCATTAACTACATGGTCAAAACGGTGCAATCTGTTACTTAATCTTAATAAATCATTTGAACTCATCATTCACAATAGCCGCAAGAGAATAAACATTACCTCCAGAACACCCATCAATCACTCGCACAAGTCAGTTAAAAATTCAAGACTGTTCAAGAAAGTAGAAATTAACAACAACCACATCATCCATCCTCTACTACCACCAATTAAAACTACAACACACAACCTTCGTCAACACAAACATAACTCTCAAGTCGCCACTAAGAAAAAACTTTCATCACAAGACACCTCAAACATATTAACACTCATTAAAACTTTATCATTCACACAACTAGTTTTTATTTATCGATCACCTCACTCACTAAGTCATCATCTTTCTCAATTTTTGTTTTTTTTATTTACTTATTTGTTTAATTTTGTACTACTGCCTTGCATGCTGTAACAGTTTCTGCGTCTGTAAGATTCTGATTTTTAAAGAATAATACAAAAAAATGTCAATTACTACTGTTTAGGCGTTTAATTCCATAGAACTAAAAAAAATTAATAGGCAGGTAATTATTATGCCATATCCATTATATCTCAAAACTTATTTATAGGACGTTGCAAAAAGTATCTACATATTTTAAACACTTATAGTTTAAGTGTTTATTCTAATTTTATTATTTAAAAAGTGTAAATTAATAAATTTACTAGCTTATTATTCGAGAGTTAGCTACCAAAAGTTTTAACAATCGCGGACGACCCCTTCCTATCACTCCTTCAACCTCGAACTCTAACGCTCGCCTAATCTCGACCCTTTCATCCTTCACAATTGCAAACAAAAACAGTGATAACACTAATTTTTGATGCACTCCTACCTTAACACTAAAAGCGTCCGACATCCCCCTTCCGACCCTCACCTTTGTCTTCGCCCCTTCATACAGCTGCATCACAGCTTTAACAAGTCTCTCATTCACTCCTTTCTTCCTCAACGCCCATTCAATGACCTTCCTCGGTACTCGATCAAAAGCCTTTTCTAGATCCACAAAACACATGTACAATTTTCGTTTCTTTTTCCTATAATTCTCCTGCAACATTCTTACTATAAACAACACATCCACCGTTTCCCTACCAGGTATAAACCCACACTGCATTTCATTAACTGTCATTTTATTTCTCAACCTCCTCTCAAGCACCCTCTCCACTACCTTCATTCCATGCTTTAGCAATTTCACACCCCTGCTTTGCTACTTTGAACATTTTCCTCAAACTGACATCAAATTCCATTTTCCTCATTAACCTATCTGATGCTTTTGTCATTGCAGTTGCCACTGTCCGTTTTGTAGCCTTCTTAGTCTTCCTATACTCAGATTTCGCCTCCCCATCATGTCCCTTCTCCACACCCTAAACCTTTCTTTCTTGACCTCCAAAACCTTTCTCATATCTTCATCCCACTACCACGTCTCACCATGCCTACACTTTCCTTTCGTCCATCCACATACTTTATCTGCCGTAGCCAACACACAGTTCCTATATTTTTCCTAAACATCTCCATCCTTACCACTTTCCCAACTTTCAGCCACCTTTACTTCAAATGTCTTTCTCACCTCTGCATCCTGTAACATGTCTTTCTTTTTGCCACAAACTTATCTTTCTTCCTCCCCCTTATTTATTTTGATGCCACATCCATCACAACCATACTATGCTGCAACATACCAGATATCGCCTTTACATTCCTTACATACTTACTTTCTATGCTTCGCCCTTAGCAATATATATAATCTATTATTTACCTATGCTCCCCTGACCTATATGTAATTAATCGTGCTGGTTCTCTTGTAAACCAGGTATTTCCCACCACCATGCTAAGTGCATCCGCCAACTCCAACACTCTACGCCCTTCCTCATTCCGTATACCATATCTCCATCCCCCATGTACACCTTCATATCCGTCTGCATCCGCCTCCACATGACCATTCAAATCACCTAACAACACCACAAACTCATCCAACCCCTCTTGCCCAATCTCGTCAGAAACATCATCATAAAACCTATCCTTCTATTATTCCTATGATAGCAATGAGGGAATAAAATTATTTTTTATAGCAATGTGGAGCAGCCAGGATCAGCCTGAACAAAGCTCGAAGTTATAACTAGAGAAAATTTTCTGGCGATTTGATTAGTCATCCAATTCATTGAGGAGCGCTGTTGAACATCGCGGAAATAGCGCTTTACAATTGATTGATTGATTGACTGATTTATCTTGACAGTATGATCTAGACAAGACTATATATCTATATATGTATATATATATATATATATATATATATATTTATTTATATTTTATATATAGTATATGTTTAACTATAAGACTTTATATTTTTAAAATGATTTTTCACGTGATTAGGCGCAACCCAAAGCATATGACAAATGTAAATAAAAGCGGCGATTGATCGGCAGATTAAAGTTAAAACAGTCCTAACAAGCCAAGATTTAATTTTTGATGATTGATAGCTGGGGGCTTCTCAAAAAAGATGTTGAAGTTTATAATTTTGTTTTGTTGGTTGGTGACTTTGAAGTTTCCTTCGGCTGAGTGAGTTTATTATTTATTTATTTTTACCTTACGCTTACTAGTTAAAGTTAATAAATATAAAAATAATTTTAATTAATTATTTATTTTATTTTAATAATTTATTAAATTAAATTATTAATTACTTGAATGTGCCAATAAATAATATTGTTTTGTATAAAAACAAAGTAAATCAATTGAAAATTTGTTGAAAATTAAAATTTAAAATAATGAATCAAGTCTTAGCAAATGGGAAAAATAATATAAATATAAAATGAAATCTTATCTGAAATTTTAAAATAATCATAATAATAATAATAATGAATTATTAATTAATAAATGGTATCATTTAATTAAATAAAAATAACATATATATATAATTTTAATTTGCAATGAGTATAATTTAAAATTATATAAATTTCATATTTCTCGTTAGTCTCTTATCTTACTATCATGTATTAAATTGATTAATTTTTTTTTTTTTTGCCTTGATCATGCCAGCATTTTTATAATAGAATAGATTTACTTAAGACAAATTAGATGCAAAACTATCTTCATGATCTGACATTGAAACTACAGTTAACATCTCCTTATTATAATTTTTAAGATGTTCATTGAGAAAGCAGTTTATAAAGGAAACAATACATTATGATGGGGCTGAGGATCCTGGGTCTCCTTTATTTTTGACTCCTTACATTGAGAATGGAGATATAGATAAAGGTTTTTAAACAATATTTTTTGGTATTAAACTCTTATACATTATTACATTATGTTATAATACAATGTGGATGCTTTTTTTAGCTCTGGCACTTTCAAAGGTTAGATTGGAAGGGACCAAAATCGTCAGCTATTCTGGATTCTTAACTGTTAACAAATCCTCAGACAGCAATATGTTTTTCTGGTTTTTTCCAAGCCTGGTATGATTTTTTCAGATTTGTTCAAACATGTAGCTAATATAGATGTATACATTATAAATATTAACTAGAATGATGACCCAAGAGATCCTGTGTTATTATGGCTACAAGGTGGGCCTGGTGGATCTTCACTATTTGGATTGTTTGTTGAGAATGGTCCATTTGGAGTTAATGAGCAACTCAAACGTTTGTTTTTGTTATGAATTATTTTTATTATGTAGTTAAGTATTCTTTATCTACATTTGCAGTATTTGAAAGAGAATATACATGGAACAGAAAGTACAACCTGTTATTCATTGACAATCCTGTTAGTTTTTTTATTGCCAAAGTTATATTATTCTCATATGAAGATCTTTTACACTGAACAGATTGTCCAAAACAAATTGATCATTATGTTATCATTTTATTATTAAATAATTGCATACATTTTGGCAGAAGAGTTCAAAATATTTTAAAGATGTTAATTTTATGACCTACTATTTTTTTGGTTACAGACATTTGTAACTGTGTAAAATATCAAACCAAAGCTTAGGACTTTATGGTAAAGTTTATTAGAATATTAAAAAAATGGGAGACTTATTGGAAAATACTCTGGATTAATTGTTTGCTTTTAAAAATTTTGATAATTATTTTTAAAATTTATTTTCTGCTCTGAATGTTTAGGTTGGTACTGGATTTAGTTTTGCAAATGATGATGGCTATGCCAGAAATGAAGATGAGATCGCCACTAACTTATATGAGTTTGTTTGATTTGTTTGTACTTCAAATTCAATTTACTCAATCACAATATTGCCAGGTTGGTAAGTCATGAGAGCCATCATAAAATTGACCGAAATGTTGTAAGAGGAGTTGGAAGTAAATTTTAGAGATAAGAGCCAGAGAAAGTTCAAGCTGATTTGAAATATTCAACAAAGATAATAGACTAAAGAGAATTAGAAAAGGGTCTTAATACTGTACATTTGGGTTTGCTTACAATTCTGAAATAAGCAAATTGTTATTTAGGGTAAAATATCGAAGAAGAAATTAGGCTTGTAAGTTTGATACAAAAAACATCAACTCAGGAGTGAATAAGATTGAAGATAAGTAATAAGAAGATTTAAAAGTTTATTTAACAAGAGGAGTGAAAATTTTTTTTGTATTGAAAAATAGTTTAAATGATCAGAACATTATCTGGTTTGTGGTTGTATAGTTGTTTGGTAAGAGAGGGCATAGTGGAAAATATGGCAAATTTCAAATATGAGATGTAGTAGCTTCTGAAGGATATCTAATTTTGTTATTTGCTTCTTCTAAAATGCTAAATAGGTAACTTAAAAATTTGACTAGATTTTAACATAAATGTTTTTGATTCATTGACAAAATTTTTTGCTATTTATACCCTAACCTTTGTTTGTGTTAATTCTCGCAGATATAATTTGATGATATATAAATGGGTGTCATAATTTATTTGTATGCCTATTGTTAGCATTTATAACTGTTAAACTCAAACATACAGGGCACTACTGCAGTTTTTTGATTTGTTTCCTGATTTAAAGGGGAACCAGGTCTACCTAACAGGAGAGGTAAAATTCAAAAGCCTAACACTTTTTTTCATTAACTATTATGTTCTACTTTTTCAAGTCCTATGCAGGCAAATATATTCCAACTCTAGCAAATAAAATTCATACTTCTCCAAAACCAAAGAAAATTTATTTGAGGGGGGTGGCCATTGGAGATGGCTTTACTGACCCTCCGGTGGTAAGTCTCTTTGTAGCACTTTTATTTTTTCTTGTTTTCAATTTTGACATCCGTTAGATTTTTACCTGTTTTTTTTATTATGTGACAGATGATTCACAGTTATGCTGACTACTTATATGAAATTGGTCTCTTGGATTCAAATCAGAGGGATTTTTTCAGAAATCAAACAGACCTATGTGGAAAGTTCATGGAGAATAAGAAATGGGTTGAAGCTGAAAAAGTATGTGGTTGTGGTTTGGAAACGTTTAAAAAAAGGTAAGTTAAACAAATGTATTTTTTTTTAGATATTTGATCTGCTTCTGAATGCAGATATAATCAATGGATCATCTTTTTACCAAAACTGCACTGGCATGTCAAATTACTACAACTACCTTAGAACTGTTGTAAGTTTAATACTTATATAATTTGCATGCTTGTTAACATAATCTAGTAGTTTAAAAAACTTGTAATTTAACACTCAGGAACCAGTTGAATACGGGTATTACAGCAAGTTTATAACAACAGCGCAAGTTAGGAAATCTATTCATGTGGGTAATCTACCATACCAATCAGGAAACAAAGTGGAAACATTTCTATTGGAAGATTTTATGCAATCTGCTAAGCATAATTTAATACCGATCATGAACCGTTACAAGGTTATTTTATCTTGATTTTTATATGGTCACACGGTCAGTCAACTCACTAAAATAAAAATAACAGGTATTGCTATACAGCGGTCAGTTAGATGTCATAGTTGCCACACCCTGCACATTCGATATGATAAACAGCATGGATTGGAATGGGGCAGAAGAATTCAAAAGAGCAAGACGACTTGTATGGAAAGTTAGCCCAGATGATGTAGACGTGGCCGGATATGTCAAAAGAGTTCATGACTTTTATTTTGTGAGTAACCATTTCACTTCCTATAAGTTTGTTATGTATATATATACCATTTAATCAAATATTTGCATTCTTACAAACATACTAAAACTTCATAACAAATCATGTTTTGTGATCATTCACAGACGACATGAGCAGTAAATACATTTAAAACACTCTAGTTTTTCCAAATGCAACATTGTTATAAGGCGGAAAAGTATATCCCATTGAAGCTATTAGCATAGTTGGAAGTATGGTTGAACAATTTAAGTATGCTGTGATCTAAATAATGTATTCTAAATTACTCTTCTAAATTAGAAGAGTAACGACTAAACTGATTAAAACAATGAAAATATAGAATGATTTTTAAGATTTTACAAAAATTTCCAAGTTTGGAAATGATGACAAGAGTAAAAAGCCAGAGTATGGACTATTATTGTTTGGATCAAATGAAGAAAAGCTTGAAATAGCAGAATTTTCCAACAAACACTCCTAACAAACTATAAATAAAGCAATATACATGTATACGTATACGCCTGAACTCTGTTACATTTGGAATGTGAGGTTAATTTAAGAAAAAAGTTAAAAGGTGAAAATGGAGCATAATTTTCTTGGTAGCGATATCAGAAATAAAAACATTATATCAGTTTTTGAATGCTGGGAATGCATATATAAAAATAGGCAAGGATTTTTGTGCTTGTTACATTTTGTTGTGGTCATCACGATGAATTAGGGATTTGAAATGCAGTAAAACTTCGGTGTAACGTACTTCTGCGGATCAGAAAATTTGTACGTCTTATTCGAGATTCGTTTTAACCAACTCAAAAATTTTTGGAAAATTTTCAAGCAAAAAACTATTTCATTCTAAAATTTGTATTTTTACAATTAAAAAACAAGTTTAAATACTAAAATTATAACATTTTAATAGTTAAGAAAAATCAATTGGCTAATTTTTGATTTAAATCTAACGCCTCACGTTTTTGTTTATACTTTCTTACATTTTAGGATCTAACGCAAAAGAATAAAAATCCATCGATTAAATAAATATAGGTAAAATATTGGGTTTATTTATCAACAGACTCAAACTTCAGTACTCGTTGTCAAAAGAGCTTTATATTTGCGTACATCATATTTCTATATAAAAAAAAACACGTAAAAATGTTGGGACCGTAAACTTTCGTGCTTTACACCCGAGGGTACTTTGTTACCGAGTACTTAATTACAAAGTTTTACTCTAGTTTGGATCTGAATTTAACATGCATCTGAGTACTTAAGGGCAATTTTTAAAACAAAGTTAATCAGTTCTTTAGTTAACAAATTTTTCATTTGTTTCATCCTCAATAATAAAACAATTATTATGTATTTTTGTTTCAATCTACATAACGCCTCTATCCTGCTCTACACATTCTTTCAACTCAGGTAACCATCAAAGGTGCAGGTCACATAGCTCCCTACGACCAACCACGACGCTCTTGGGATATGTTGGATAGATTCATCTCCGGAAGACCTTTTAAATAACTTTTGATTTTATCAACCTTATTTGACTATTTGAAATTATTTCCATTATGAACCATACTTGTAATTCATTCCTTGAACCGATTTTTGCTGCTAAATATATAACACCAAAACCAATAAATTTTATATTGACAAGATTTGAATAAATAAAGAACATCATTATGAAACTTCTGAAAATTTACAAAATGTACAATTATTATGGGAATTAATAAACATTTAATTTTCTTTAGTAATAATCTAAATTATTCAAAATAAGATGACAAAATTAAATCAATACGGATGCTGCTCAGTTCAAATTAATGAAATAGGAAAACGAATTTTAATATATTTACAAAAAGACTGTACAGATGATTAATTGTAATTGTTCAAATTTATTGAAATTTGAGTTGATTTGAATGCATGATGTTTTGAGTTTTTAAATCTCGTGGTTTAACTGATCAATTGACTAGATTCAGCCAAAATGGTTTTTAGTATATTTAAATTTAAAAATTAACAAATGCAAATAAGTATTGAATGTTTGGTGTGTATATTATATTTATATATTTTTTAAACTATATATATATATATATATATATATTTATATATGTATATGTATATCAATATATATATATATATATATATTGATATACATAATATAAATATACAGATATATATATTAGTTTAAATAAGCACAAGGAAGAAAAGTCCAAACTGCTACGTGTATGATGAACAAATGTCTAATATCTCAGCCAGCGTAGATGTCATGCTAGTGTTGCTTGGCATTTTGTTACAGAGCAAGTCAATTATTCTTTCTTTATGTTTCAGTAAATTTCGCTTCACTTGCTTGCATCTCCTTTCATCAGAAACGTCTGCTTGCGAGTTACTTATGACCAAGATGACGTGCTTTATAACGAGGACAGCTCTTTTCAACATATCTGGACTGTAGTCGTTGTGTGGAGACGTTGACTGTAGAGATGATGACGATGCAGAAGGAAGGTTGGGTTGCATCATTTTACAGCACTGAACCTCAATGAATGATAGCAATGAGGGAATAAAATTATTTTTTAAAGATAACATTGTAGAGCAGCCAGGATCAGCCTGAACAAGGCTCGAAATTATAACTAAAGAAAATTCTCTGGCGATTTGGTTAGTCATCCATGTCAGAGGATCATCATCTGTGTCAATTCCGTTGTCACTGGCACATCCTGAAATGATTGCATCACTCAGTCGACTGAGTAACAAAACTATTCGCGAATATGGTGGTGTTGCGACAAGAAGATCTGCATTTGAATCTAAAATGCAAAGTTTAGATGCGGATTCTAAAGCTAACATAAAAAATGATGGGTTTATATCATTATAATCGGCAAACGTTGAATACGCTGGACAGATGGCTTTGGATACGTTGCTGTCTTTTGCTATGAATGAATTACAAGTGCACCAATGAAGAAGTCCATCCAAAATGGGAGCACATATCTCCTCGGGATATATGGAAAGATCTAACTGTCCAGTAATGTTTGAAAGGATAACTAACGCGTCTTCTCTGAGAGTTTCCAAAGTCTTATATGAAACAACTACATTCTCTGCTTTTGATATTTTGGTTTGCTTTAACAGGAATTTGTCTATTGGATTGAGTGACTCAGATTCTAAGCACTTTACCTGACTAATGTCTGGAGTGTTTGATGTTACTAAGTTTTCTGTAGCAACCGTTTTTTTATGTTCGTGACCAAGAAGAAGAATTCGAGCAATGATGATAAGGAGACCAGGCTGTTTAGAAAATTCAACATCATTTGAAGGGACAAAAGAAAGACTCCTGAATATGTTGGAAATCTGCAGACATTTACGTTCCAACTCGACTAGGCATTCATGATTGGTGTTGAAACTATTATTATCTTCTTCATTAAAAGATTCGTATACTTCAGCATAATCATCGTTTGGTGATGAAGAATTAAAAATACAGAAATCTTTACACATCTCATGGTTACAAGTTATTTCTTCAATTTTCTCTTCATTAACAAAAATTTTTTGAAGGTCTTCATTGTGACTGTCTGGCAAGGTCAAAACAATATTCGAACTATCACAATCTAGAATTTTCTTATTTTTGCTTTTTTGAATTGAAACACTTAGCCTGTTATTTCCAAAAAATTGTAGTTCAGAAAACTTTTTTGTAGTTGAACTTTCCATGCTTAAATAGATGTGTTTTGTTGAATCTCCTCTACCTAACTGCCAGTCGAGTGGTGAACTTTCAAAGTCATCTCTTCCATGCTCATCCCATTTCTTTTCATCTTTCAACCATTTCTCTTCAGATGAATCTCTTTTAAATTTGGAAGCACCGCTTTTATGATTTCCTTTGACTGACATATATACGTTCTTACAATTAAGCGGATTATAAGTTACAGAGTTGTTATTATTTAAAATGTTGATTTGATGCTTGGAATCATCTTTACTATGTTTTACAGATGAACTAGGTCCCAATAAGTCGCTGGTCAATAAAGCAATAATTTTTTTGTCAGCTTCCACATAAGTGTTATCACAACCATCTTGGAATATCCAATTGAGTTCTAGATCTTTGAATTTTTCTTCAAAAAGTGAAATGAGAGTGGCCCGGAAGTGATCAAGCAGGGTTTCCATTAGACCAGGCATATGATGCAATCCGAACCATTGTATGGCATTATCATCTGCTAAAAGTCCAGTGAGAACGTTGAGGGCCCATGAACACTCAGACATCAGTCCTGATCTCAGAGACATCAAAATTTTCCATGGGTCAACTGATCCTGTTTTTTAAATAAAAATATATTATAATAATTATTATTACTAATAATTCTCTTTAAATCTCAGAGACTTAACGACACGCGCAGTGCACGCGAATACGCGTGAATCAACGCATCACACATGTTGCATATGATAGGCTGGAATATCTTTGCATTCAAACCTGGTCACTGCAACAACAGGATCAGGTGCTTTAACCGTCACACCATTTTTGCCACTCAAATAATCAATTTAAATCAAATGTTCATAAAAAACAATTAACTGAAAGTCCACTAAATCTCTATTTGTGACTGGTGGCGACGTTAATAATGATAATAAAAATAATAATTAAGACTACTTATCCAATAAACCTTCTAAAAACTTAGTTGAAAATAAATAATTTCAGTTCTAAATGGTGCTTATGTTAAAAATTGTGAAATTACTAATGAAATAAATTACCAATTTGTTTCTGATTGTATCTTTTCCTTCTGTTGCATTTGGGTCTGACTGATTCAATGCAGTTACTAGGAAACATCAGTTCTTTCTGAATATGGCTTCCCAACACTCTCTGTATGTTGATAAATTAAAGTATATCAGCAACTTTAAAAAAATATACATACAACTTTGTCAGTGGTGCAAAAATTCAAAATTGAATAAATACAAAGTAAATTATACGTTTAAATGCGCTATTACGCAGCAAGACAAAAATAACAAAATATAAACCGTTACATGAAAATAAAAGAAAATTTTGTCGTAAAAAAAGATACTAACTCTGTCAACTTTCTGTGGGGATGGAGGTTGGCAGACCATTTGTAGATGTTCATACGAAGGGGGGGCAGGGTGGTGGTGCTTCATAGCACGAGCTCCTACAACAAATTTTATATACAAATGTGTGTTTGCTGTAGTCTGTGTGTTCAACGATAACATGTATCTGTATAGCAATGACATATATGTGTATAACGTGTATGTGTCGCTTAATGCGGAACGATCGCCAACAATTCACAGCTCAACTTTGTCATTCTCTATGAAATCCAACGTTCCTTTTATATATATTCGGATTCGTCGTTACTACGTTTTACAGGTCCTAATAAGTCGCCAGTCAATAAAGAACTAAATTTTTAATAAAGTTAATTGGACACAAAAAAGACAGTGTTCTTCTCCTCAGTGTTGGTAAATAATGGTAGACACAAAGATTTACAATCATACGATCACATAATTTCACAATCACATAAATTTTACAAGCGTATCAATCTTACAATCACATCAATTTTACAATCGCCTCAATTTTACAATCATATCAAAAGTAAAACAAAGAAACAAAGATGAACACTAATTCCATAATTCAGCAGTAAAATAAATCGCTATACATTAGGTTCAAGCGTTTACACTTTAAGATAAAATAAGGAAATACCAAATGAACTGTGGTCGTTGAAGGGTTGTGGCCTACTGTAAAGATCCACGTTGCTGCTGTTGTGATGGAATGCATCCGCCGGTGGATAGAGGATGGGTGGATGAGGTGATGCAGAAGAGAAGGATTGATGGTTACTGAAAAAATGTTAATCAAAATTTTTAACTGTAGCCAAAAATTGCAGCGTTGTTTAAGTAAAACCCACGTCTACAGTCTGTGACTTTATTATAAGAGACTTTACATTCCTACAAAACAATATTCTATTTAAGGGATTTCGGTCTAGTT
The DNA here is from genome assembly GCF_000326865.2 of Helobdella robusta. Classification (NCBI taxonomy): domain Eukaryota; kingdom Metazoa; phylum Annelida; class Clitellata; order Rhynchobdellida; family Glossiphoniidae; genus Helobdella; species Helobdella robusta. Next base: position 1,647,763 of record NW_008704124.1, on the reverse strand, counting down.
TAAAAAACGAAATATTAAAAAGCTATGGCGAGCAGAAAGTACCTGGATCGAGGAGCAGGCGGAAATGCCTCCTGCAGACGAGGAGAATTCTGAAATTCCGCCCGAGGATCCAAATTAGGATGATCTGTTCAGCATCAATATTATTGTTATCATTCGTACTTATTATTATTACTATTACCTTTATCATTATTAGTTTTCAGAATAAATTAGCATAATTAATGTACATATGCAATAGAAAACGTTAGTGTATTTAGAGTAAAACACAAAATAGCAATTTCTCATCTTCAACAACTTACGAATAAGACCTGTTATGCATTTGAAATGAACATTATGCAAATGCAGTAGGGTAAAATTTACCTAAAAAATGATTTAAGGAAGCAAAACAAAACTTACCTAATACAGAAGATTTGTCACCATTAGATTTCTTGCTTGATTTTTTGATTGGTTGTTCAAGGTAGGCAAGTATAGGAGCAGGATCGATGTTGCCTCTATCATGGAAACATTCAAATGGAAAGATGGATTTGCCATAATTCTTCTTAACAACGAAACCTGCACTGCTCGATGGTCCCATGTTCAGAGCACTGCTTACATCTCTCCACTTCTTGTTTTTTGAAACCTTTCAATTCATTAAATTTTATATTAACAATGTTTTGACTTCAATCAATATTAAAACGAAAATTTAAGAATTAAGACAGGTTTAACCCTTTCATTATCTTAATATCTTCTTTATGCAAAATATCTGCACTGCCCAACGTTGGGAATCCAACCAAATTTTAATTGCACTGTCTCTAGTCTTTCCTCATTTTCCACAATAAAATCAAGGCAGTTGATATTGCTATTAACTTTTTTTTCTTTATAATGCAGCGCTGTCAAACACAGACCCGCTAACGTTCTATACTTATTAAACCTTGTGTGCCCTTTACAGCACACAATGAACATACACATCTTGTAAGCACGCGCAAGCACCGCATCATGCGCGCGAGCATGGCGTACGATGATAGTCTTTAAGTTCGGACAGACAGCATTCGAACCAGGCCATCGCATAACAACAGCAGCACTGGCACTTCTAACAAGCTGAGCTACTAGCTGAAAGTAAATAGTACAAAATGTTTCTGTCCTACATTTATAATTTCAACTGGACGCGAGAAAAGTTTTATATTTATAAACTGACATTGACAGTTAAAATTAATTTTAATATTTTTCATAAAATTGGGTAAGAATGTAATAATAGTTATAATGAATGTATAATAACCTCAACCATGCCTCCAAACTTCTTAACAATGCAATACAATTTGAATAAATCGATCGGTTGTTTGCTAACAGTTGGAACGGCTATGATTGGTGATTGCTTGCTCTCCATGAAGACGAAGAGATCATGCAAGAAGTTGCGTCTGTCTGGTTCATCTCCCATTTCCATCAATTTCACAAATGCTTCATTCCTGCTTAGTCGTTGCTGCAAAGAAGAAAGTATATACTTTATATATTTAAAATAAATAAACATGGCAAAAGAACTACTATACAAATAAAAATAAAGTAAAAATTTAGTTGCAAGAAGTAGCAACTTTCGTGATTTCGTCAAGCACATTCATTTGATTTAACCAAGTCAACATTTTAAATTCTTTAGTGTAAGCTCAATAAAAAGCGTAATCATATTTTAATAAACGAAACAATGAACGTTAATGCTGTCAGTAAGTACATTTACAGTTTAGTTAGAGGATGTTTTAATTAAAATTTTTTATGAAAATCAACTCACAATCATTATATTTATAGTGAAATAAAAAAAATTTCACATGAAAAATTATTAGAAATACCATATTCATGTGGAATGATTGATCTCTGGGTGGCATGGAATGCATGTGTACTGGTGGTTCAAAGTCCGCTGGATACTTTGACTGCAGAGAAATTTAATTATTTCATAGCTGTATATTATTATTATAATACCAATAATTAATTTGTATTAAATTATTTCATAATTACAAATTATTATAACCAATAATTAATTGTATTAAAATTAAACCAAATATTTTACGCTGTGTTCCTAATAGACCTAATTTTACCACATCTCTCAAATTTTGCATCAAGCAGATGAATTTTTATAAATTTTTAAACATGTATAAGACTTTTTATATAGTCACAAATTTCAATTGTTTTAAAAATGTTTTCAAATTTTCAAATACACAAAATAATATTTATTCCAATAAAAAAGCGTTTCATCATTGACAAAAAATTGTTAGAGGCTTGAGTAGCATTGACTAACTGAGAATGACAATAGCCTTCCAATACTCAACAACTTTTTGACCTCTCGTAACCTTGAAATTTCTACAGATAAATAACAGTTACTCTCATCACCCATCACACAACCCAATATCACAATCACCCCTCTCGTCAACAGTTGTTACTACTGCTCAAACACAACCTTAAGATTCTTTAACCTTACATTTGATCCTACGCTCACCTTCACTGCTCACCATAACAAATCAGCTCTTCCTGGTGCCTCATTTGGTCAAGACATATAAAAAACCATCAGAAGGGCAGTGCTTGAATATGCATGTCCAGTCTGGGTCTCAATCCTTTCAAAAACCAATTTAACTCGCCTACAAACCATATCATCTGCTGCCCTTCTTGCCATCATAACTCGTCACAAAACCTCCGCCATACAACATCTTCACTCAGAATGACAAATTCTGAACAACACACACACCTCCTTTCCACTCAACAACATTCCCTACAATGCTATTATACAACATCAACCATGCCTGCCACCAAATCACAATGCAAACTCATTGTCCTTGTGAAATGAAAGAAACACTCCTTCAAAATAAAACAACAAGTGATACATCAAGTGATGCCTTCGGATAATACCTTCACAATTCCTCCATAAAAATTTTATTTAACAACTACATACAATGACAGTTAAAAAATCCATTTATTTGTACCAAGCATTGGATAAACTCCTCCCATAATTACAAAAAATTAGTCAGAACAAAAGCTACCAAGATCCATTAGGCATATACTGGTACAATTTTGATCTAGCCATAGCAACATCCTTTATAGCTACAAATTAAAACAAAACAACATCAACAACATCTGCATTTTTTTGCCATCTCCAACTGGATGATGTGCCAGACTTCTTCAATTGCATCAACAACCTCATTCATCTTAACACAATAGAGCTTTGGGCGAGCTGATAAGCTGGTGTCAGAAAGCATAGGGCAGCAGCAGCAACAACAAAAATTAAATGTGCACAAACCATTTTCATCTTTTTTGATGGATGATCTGCGCTGGTCTCCTCAATGAAGTTCTCGTTGTTAGGAGGTTGTGAAGACGTACCTGGATAACTTAACAGAGTGTCACTTGTGCTACCTGCAAGTTTAAAATGAATATGTAAAGACATTTTGTTAACAATAATATATTTATCGTGATAATATAATAACGATATAATAATATTGATATTATCATTAATAACAATAATGATGTTAATAATGATAAACAACTAATATTCAATTTATGAAAGCTAAAAACTAGAAGGCATGTAAACTTTTCAGTAAGAGGAGCAATAAATAAATAAGAAGCAATTCGTAAACAAGAGCAGTGAGGAGGTTGTACGTGATCGATCAACAGAAAAGTTTGATCAGCTTGTACCTGATTAACCAAAGAGGAAAGTTTGATGCTGGTGTGAAGCATGAAGAAGGTGTAATGAAAAACAACTAGAGATAGATGTCAAGATAGATGTCTTCAAAAACTGCTCTGATATAAAACTTTTACGGGAATGGTTGGTAGAAATTGAATGGAAGAAAATTTGAAATGGAAGCGAGGCTAGTTAGGCCACTTGAATTAAAACAAACATTTCATGAAACAAAAACTCATTAAGAATTATTTTATAAACGAATGCTCATTATAAAACTATAGCCAATGCATGATTGCTACTGGAGATGTTACATTATTAAAAAATCATAATCAAATTTGATCAACAAGATAAAACAAATTGTATGAGCAAAAAAATAAAACCAAATAAATTAAAAGTTTTTCTGTTGATTCAGCATCACCAACTCAAACAAATTTGAAATAATAAAATGAGAAAGTAGAGATAGCATGCAATGATGCCATTACACAAACTTTCATCAGTGACTACGGAATCTCCCATCATTCGGCTGTTGTCATCAGTAGCATCTTGCGACGAACTCTGATCATCGATGCTGCTACTCATCTTTCTATCAAACTGCTGCTTTTTTTCCAGGGGGTAATCAATATTTTTCTGCTGATAAAAATGTTGCTGTTGGTTGTACATTTGTTGCTGCGGATGCTGTTGAGGATATGGATTGAACATGTGCTGCGGAGGATGAGGAGGATAATTCATTCCAAAGTGTGGTGGCTGCTGTTGTAGATGAGGTGGATATGCGTTGTAAAATGGAACTCCCGGTGGTCGAACTAATTCACCATCGTGATATCGTTTCTGTGATCCAGGTGGAAACTGAAGATGTTGTTGAAAATGTTGCATTTGATTTGGAAGACGCATTTGTTGTTGTTGCTGCTGATGCTGCAGTTGAAAGTGCTGCGATTGTTGTTGTTGATATTTCTGCTCTTCTTTTGTATGTTTCGTTTCATTCTCAATTTTATCCGGTTGAGGTGTTAAAACGCTGTCTAATGTATTTGTTGTGTGAAGAAATGGTGCTGATGGCTTTGGAGATGATAGTGTATTTGTGGTGGATAGTGTGGTGACAGTTGCTTTAAGTTGATCAACAAGCCTAGGGTACATGGATGATTTACTCTGTTGTGTGATTGTGCACGTGGTTGTGACTGTAGAAGAGGATGGTATTATTGCTGTTGTCTCTGGATCGTCAACTTTGCTTAAATCATAATTTTCTGTTGTGTTCAATGAGTTGCCATTATCCTCGTCTGTGGTCTCACCTTCATCAGTTTTATCATCATCTTCTTCTTTCTCTTCACCACCATTGACATCATCGGCTTCGTCGACAGAACCTTTCATCATTTTAAATTTCATGGCATGTACTTTGTTCTGGTTATCTTGGTCATCACCATTTTTGTGATTTTCACCCTCGGCCTTATTTTTTGCATCAGTTGCATCCACACCTTGCTTTACGTTTTGAGAGTCATTCTTGTAAATTGTTTCAGAATTAATTTGTTCTGCTGATGGCTGGACGACATTGTTTTTATGCACCTCTTTTTCATGTTGTTCCTGAATTTGTGACTGCTGCTTTGAATCAGGTTCATGTTTTTCAAACTTTGCAGATTCAAAAAACGTATTTTGAGGATCTTGTTGTTGGAAATGTTGTTGCTGCATCATTTGCTGAGGATGAAATTTAGACTGCATGTGCATAGGCTGTTGTTGTTGTTGTTGTTGGGATGCATAACTTTCATATGGTGCTCTGTAGTAAGGAGGGTAGTCGGCAACCTGGTTGAACATCATTGCATGCCTTGGTTGGTTGTAATAATTCATATCTGGTCTGTATCCAGATTGTTGCTGTTGAGGTGGCTGCATGTTCTGATGTCTCATCATAACATCCTGGGCACCGTCCATGCGACCGTTCAACCAATCAGGTCCTGCTCCTCTGACATAAGGTCGGAAATCCTGGTAGTTTCGAGAAGGATCTCGCATTCTGTACCCTGGAGGAAGATTGGGGTTTGGAGACCTCATGGCCATCTGTGGATGATTGTATGGAAAGCCGGACGATGGCATGCCACCATTTGTTTGATCAGATGGATTGAATGGCATGGTGGAACCTGAATATGTTCAAGATTACATTTTATCTTTCAATTGAAGTACTTTTAAGTAATTAAATAAACGATCGATAGCGTGAAAAGATTGCAATCAAAATTAATTGTAAAAAACAATAACCAACAGTGGATTTAAGTGCATTTATAAATACAACACCAAGTTACAAAAAAGTACCACAAAGTAAATCAATGAATTAAACATTCCAGAAATATATTTTAAATTAAAATAGAAGTAAATATTTTTTTAATAAATGGAAATAGATAAGTTCATTTTAAATGTTTTCAGTTTATTGAAAATAAAAGTAAAATGGAATTAATAAAAAAACCAAATAAATTTATTGAAGTGATGTTTTTATTTTTTCATTATCATTTAATTAAAAGCATCATTGATTGAATGGAGACAACCAATCCAATCCACCAATCCCCACAATCAGACTATGTAGGCTGTTATCTCAGCATAATATAGAAAGTTAGTTATGCACATAGTTATAGTTGAGACTTAAGCATCTCTTTGGGTTGAATATGAATAAAATATACATTCCCATTCCTCTTTCCTTATTGAATGTTTAAGGTAGTTTTAAAAGTTTCAATTCTTGGTATTGTTGGAACTGCCTCAATTAGCAGAGCACCATGTTTTAGCCTGTACATTTCAGTAACTTCGTTCATCAGTAGCTTGTAGATCATTGGATTAATGAAAATATTAGAATCAACACAATTTGAATCTGCACTTTTCAGTTCATCTGACAGGTTTTAATTGTAATTGAGCATATATAATCTCAATATGTAAGACTGTATAACCATACTAATGAAACATGCAAAAGCAAAGAAGAATCGGCGGGACTATTTGAAAAAGAATTTGAAATATTTATGGAAAACTTATTATAAGGTACAACTCATTGACGTGCATTTCATGGAATTAACATTAAATAGAATGTCGAAAATTATAATGCACAGCTTGAATAAGAATCTTAAAATCATTTAGATAATGTTCAAGTTAATACATTGGTGCATTAATGTTGATTTGGCTTCTACCCTTAGTTAGCGCTGTCTGGTTCTCCCATTTTGACTAATGTAACTTTTTCTTAAATGGTTCCTCCCTTAAACTCATGTCATCACTCCATGTGTTCAAAACAAACTAACTAAATCAATTCTTGACGTACCATGTTATTCTTCTAGCTCAACTTCACTTATCAAGTTGAACTGACTTCCTATTCCTCAATGCATAACATTTCAATGAGCGGCAATTTTCTATCAATCCTCAGCCATCTTATTTTCATAAAATCCTACATCTCAGACATCCTACCAGTCATCATCATCTTGGATCAGATTCAACAACTAATGTGCTTTTGTGCTCCTGTTTGTGTTTATGGAACAGCCCGCCATCTGTCACTTAACAACAACCAACAGTTTAAAAAACATTTGAAAAATTATCTATTTCCCTAGGCACTTGGATGTGATATCAATACCAATATATCCTAAGCGCCTCAGACCTCATGCATCATAGCATGCTGGAGAAATGTCATATTATTATTATTATTATTATTATTATTATTATTGATTTAAATGTAGGCATTTGTGTAAATAATAGAAGTGGAAATGAATTATGAATGACTGAAAGGTTGAACTGCATACCAGGCTTGTTTGAGTTGCTGTGAACTGCAGAGTAGGAAGATGATTGTGGATAGAAAGGGTTCTGGGGGTTGGTCTGACCGGGTGGTGAAAAAACCCGTCCCTGGCCTGGATTCATGGGAGGGGGCATCAGGGAGACATCTGCCAACAATCCATTTTTACTCTATTTTTAACGTTATCTAATGATATTTTTGAAATATTAAAAAGGTAATTTTAAATTAAAAATATTCTATAAAATAAAACCGTCAACTTATGAATACTAATGGTGACTTAATTAGACATAGTGATAATACACAACCTGAACAAGAGTTGTTTGGGGAGAAGATTCTTTGGCCAACGGAATTGAATGACATTGATGACTGCGCTGAAGATGTTGGAGGTGATAAGGACGTTGCATGGGGATAGTTCGAGTCATTAACTGCTTCGGGTTAATGTGATTATTTATCAAATAATCGTTCTTTGAATCATGTAAATCGTTTTATTTAAATAATTAAAAAGTATAACAGAAAAAAATTTAATTTAAAAATTGAAAAATGCATCTAGTTCAGAATTACAACTTAAAAATATCAATTGATGTGAAAGCAATAGAAAAAAATAAAAAAACAAACCAGAGGAAACTGCAGGAGTGTTGGATCGAGAACCTCCACTGCTTGCTGCTGGTGATGGAGCAGGCATGTTGCCAAGGTTTGGAGTATTTGATCGGGAATGGGTGTTCGGTCGAGACAAATTGCTACCACTGGCATTTGAATCCATGCTCACTTCCTCCATTGAAGGAGGCTCCTAATTGAAAAAAAAATTTTAAATGTATTATTTTTACTCTCATTTGTGCTATAATTTAATCATTTGTGTAGTCAAAAATTAAATGAATGCCATAATAGAATATCATAAATATTAAACCAATTCTCTCAAATGTTTTTGTGCAAATTTGTCTTTGTTGAGTAGTTTGCATGTGATGCCAAGTATATTAAAATAAGTAATGAAGAATTTTCAGTTTTCAAAAAAAATACTGAATTGACTGAAAAGGTTAAAAATATTGAATGGTATGCAATAACTTTTTCAAAATTTAAAAGCCTGTGGTGTTAAATGATGAACATTTATTTGTATATAATTCTGAAAAACAACTTTCATGTTGTAGTGATTGAAAAAACTCCCCCACTTAACAAATAACAGAATAATCACATGAAACAGTGGCTGTGAGTACTTCATCAGAAAAGTTTTACATGTCCAAATTATATTGCTGTCTATGAGCGATGTGAATCTCTTCCATAGTTTGACTGCTTTTTCAGGAAACATGAAGAATTGCACATTCATGTTTCAAGTGATTGAACAAACATCTAAATCTTTTGGAACAGTTCAGTTTTGAAAGAGCAGCTTGCATATAATGAAACGATTCTTCAGCAAAGTGCTGATTTGTAAACCATACTCCAGACCATGAAGCTGTAATGAAGTTGCAAAAAAGTTTAAGCTAATCTCTCTATTCTAAAATGTTAAAAGTCTTTTTCTCTTGTGAGCCCACCTCAGAGGTGCAAATAATACCAACTATCAATGACAACAAACACACAGCTTATAGGAATATGCACAAAACCCATGCATCACACACATTGTCAGGCACTTTACTGTTACACCATCGTGCCACAAGAAATTGTGAGATGGTTCGCTCATGCAAAGTTATTAAACAAACCCTCCTTCAAGTTCAGAAAAGTTCTAGGTGATTTTATAATGATAACTCTCCATACTGGCAGTACAGACAGAAGATCAAGAAGACAAAGATCTTCGCTTGCTGATAAGTTTTGTTGCAGACACTTGAGCCAGAAGACATCAATAGTTATAAAAATAAATGTGCATATTTACCTCATTCTTATTATAATTAAATAATCTTTACATCATTAGAATCATCACGTCACACCATTAAACTCATATTATTGCAGTATTAATATCATGGTTGCAACATTTGCAATCACTACACCATGCTTTCATGGGTGTCTCAAAAATATTTCCACACTGATTAGACACACTCCTTGAGCAATAATTAAGCTAAACTTGTCTACTTGTCTTTTTATCATAACATGAAATACATTTTTCAACTTTTGTGAACATTTGGTCTTGCTGAATGCTAAATTTGTAATATAAAAACTCTTATTTATTTTGAGGTTTTAAATTTAATTAAAATGATGAGTTGGTTATTAATTTGGTTCATTATTTATCTCTTCTGATCAATGAGCAACCAAATATATGTCATTCAACTGATATTACATAGATCAGAAAATTATTTTTAAAAAATTTGAGAAAAAAATTGAGAGAAAGAGAGAGAGAAAAAGAGAGAAAAAAAGAGACAGAAACTAACATGATGGGAAGCTTGTTTCTTTGTTGATTTTTTGTCCTTAGACTTGGATACCTTTTTATTGGAAGACAATGATGACGATGATGGTGGCCTGTCTGAATGTTGGCTCAAAGGTGTTGTTGATCTTGAAGTTGATTGTTTGAGCTGGTGCTGCTGCGAGTGCTGTTGTTGCGAATGATGTTGATGTTGTTGATGATGATGCAGTTGTTGTTGTTGCTGCTGTTGTTGTTGCTGGTACATGTGCATTTGGAAATGTTGATGCTGTGGATCATACATTGGAGCATTGCTGTTGGGTGACATCTGTGAGTAGGGATTCTGAAAAATATTTTATGCGCATTCTTTGACCATATTAAAAAATTCATAACGAATATTTGCATGGGATATGAACAGAGTTTAGATTTACTGGGGTTTATTGAATCAAAGTAAAAAAGTTTTAATTTTTCAGAATGAGTGAATAAAGAAATGAATGAATGAATGAATGAATGAATGAAGGAATGAATGAGCAATCAATCAATCATTAATCAATTCAATCAATCACTAATTGAATAACTCAACAATATGAATTATTGAACAAATAAAATAAATGAATGAGCAGTCAATCAATCATTAATCAATTCAATCAATCAATCACTAATTGAATAACTCAACAATATGAATTATTGAACAAATAAAATAAATGAATGAATGAATGAGCAATCAATCAATCATTAATCAATTCAATCAATCATTAATCAATTCAATCAATCAATCACTAATTGAATAACTCAATATGAATTATTGAACAAATAAAATGAAAAAAAGAAAGAGCAATGAATGTTAGAGAAATGACAATCACAGCTGATGAGGTCTTCAGAGAAAATGAAAGTAGCTGTTAAGAATTTTGAGATAAAAATAGATACAGAAGCCAAAAACATTTGTAAACAAACAAACATGCAGCACATACATAAACACATGCTTCATTGAAACCAATACAAACAACAAATGATATTCACAGAACATGCACATGCACACCAGGCATCTTAAGCGCAAGCACACACACACACGATACATACATTTCATAGTGGCGTAGATCTACACATACAACATCAATAAAATGTGCTGTATGACTACTGGCTTGAAACGTGATGAAGACAACAAAGAACTTTTGCTTATAATGAAGATCATACATTTCATACAAGACATATAGTCGCTATGTATATGACATACATTCACTGCCAGCATAGATGTTCATGCATATTTTACATGTTTTTGTCAATATAAAACTCAATGTTATTTATAACACAACTTTGTCATATGCCAATAAGTTTACACAAACGCATACAAACACCCATACATACACACACACATTTGCTTGAAGGTGTATATATTTAAAACCATACTCAGCATATAGGTCTGCAAATAAATGTTAATATATATATATATATATATAACATTACATATAATATATATAATAATTTATATATATATATATAACAAATCTATAAATAAATATATGTATAACAATTCTATAAAGGAATATAAAAGCAATTAAAATGTTTCAAGACTTGAATACTTTTTCAATGAAAGAGGAAGAAATGCAACAACTATTCATTTCATTGCATTAAATGATCAGCAAAGAGAAGCAATGAAATTTTAACAATAAATATTTTATTCCACATTTTAAGAAATATGTGGAGTGAAAATTATTATTGGCATGATTTTTTCTTGAAAAAGATTTACAATCATAAGCAATGGCATAAGAACCTTAGAAGCAATCATTTAAAATAGCATATGTCACGTTGAAAATCCACTACTTCAAACGAAAAAGTGTGAATTACAAATTAACTTTTTCACCAAATGATGTTTAAACTAGCTATCATTACTCAAAAATCAAACTTCAATAGATGGTTTTGAACTGTGGTCAAATTATTTTATTCATAAAATATAAAACTTCAAGTCATTCATGATTCCCTCAATGTCAGTTTTCAATACTGATCAACTAGTGTGACCAGCTCTAAATAATTTTTATTCACCATCACCGAATCAATTTTTAACATTTGTTTGAGAAACAAAAAGAAGCCATAGAACATTCATCACCACCAAATCATTTTAAAACAAAAAAAAAAGATCTGAGAAAAAGATGCCAACAACATGGAAATATTTTAAAAACAAATCTTAAGTTCTGCCTCATATGTGCTTCTTGATTGTTGTCCCACATGTAATACTTAGACTTATTAATTTCATATACAAGAGATTTGCTTCTTCGTCCCATGCACCTCTCATTTCAACCTCTTACCTGAATCATTATATTACTCATCTTGATCTAACTTTGCACATGAATCCTTGGCACAATATAGGTCTTACTGCACCATTAGAATGTTGAAATGGTACTGAAGGTGATGGCTACAGCCTGAAAGGTTCCAAATTATTAAAAAAAAAACAGTCAGTGCCAATTTACTAATTTTGCTTGCGTGCTTGATTGGAGAAAAGTTTTTAAATAAGCAATTCAAGTTACAATGCACAGCACAAAACTGAAGACAATAATTTCATTGAATGAAATGAAAAAAGGTCCAATAAAAAATATGGTGCCTTCAATAACAGAAATGTACAAATAAACTAAAGCTTTTTGAACATTCTACATTTAATAGCCAATTTTGAAACATGGGTCAACATCTTATAACTGCTGAATAGCCCTCATTGCTAAGATGTGGAAAACCTTCCAGTACACCGATAGCTACTATTTCTTTATATTTAATAATATCATCTTTTCACACTCCATCCTGTTCAATCCACTCCAGCACATTTACATCAATGTTACAATTACATAAGGTAGATTCAAATAAATACGATCAATGTTTTTCATGTTTATATTCTTATAAGAGTGCAATCTCTTCATATATGTATATTGGCTGTAATATGCAATAGAATACTGTCAACCTGCTTTGAATAAAGCTTACTAACAAATACATCTCATGCCAATACAATAACTATTCATTCATTGCTAACATGTCTTCTAATAAAAGATTATTATTATTATTATTATTATATATACATATGTTTATTTATTTATAATATATAAAATATTATATAATATATATATATATATATATATATATATATATATATATGTATATATATTATTTTTATTTATAAAGAGCATGTTTTGCTAAGGGTTCCCATGCTCACACGCACACACATACATACACACATACATACATATATATATATATAAATGAATCAACCCTTTCCATCTCAGTATTTAGGTTTTCAAAGAAAGCATGGAGTAAATTATTTACATTAGGATAATTATAATTAAATTATCTAGCAAATTGGTACACACTGTAGTCACATAATTAATGCAACTAGCATAATTAATGCAAAACTAAAAATGCATAAAAAAATAACATTTTGCACAGCACACAAAAAATAATGAGATGATAATGATATTCATGAACAGCTGCACAGCAGTTGCCTAGCAACTGACAGCATACAGCCAGTATGAAATTCAATTCCCCTTACTTCTGCTATCAGCATCTCTCTTCACTCATCCACTCACTTCACTTGTAATATCTCATCACACATACTTGCCAGCCAGCCTGCCTGCTTCATATTCTATTTATTCTCACTACTATAACTGAACTCATAGCAATATTGCCAATACGTTTTATAATCTCTACGTTGTACGTTTTTTGATAATTATAAAAGATAATTAATTTAAAATGATAAAATTAATCTAGAAGCATCTATATCTTTAAGGCTGAAAAGACAGAATTCAAAAGTTTTTTTTCAAATAAAATAAAATCAAACAGAAAATCTATTAAATAGATGGCAGGCAAAATCAATGGTTTAAAAATGTATATAATATATATATATATATATATATATATATATATATATATATATATATATATATATATATATATATATATATATGATTAAAAATCACATTATCAAATACACACAAAAGCATTCAAGTGTGTATAAGAGTATACAACTGCTCTGTGCATATGTAAACACACACACACATATATATATATATATATATATATATATATATATATATATATATATATATATATACACACAAATGTACACTCTTATGTATGTTATCACCTGATAGCAGTTTGTCTCATGACAGCTTGATAGCATTTTTCGATTTTTCACATGAATATAACCAATAAACATCTTACCTACCTACTAACTTAATATAATCAGTCACATTCAATCAATTACACCATTTTGTGTCGGTCTTTTGACCATTCCAGACATTCAATCAATTAATATTTTCTTCTATTTTTTTTATCTTCTCTGTGTTTAAAAAATTTTTAGATGTGCATATTTTCAATAGCTGCTGTGAGTAAGCATCATGAGTCAAATACCTCAACTGTGAACACATTTTCAAACTTTATGAAGATTAAGTGGTCAATATTATAAATTTTTTTAAGCTTCAATTTTCAATTATTACAATTAAAAAATAAACTAATTCACTCTTCGAGAAGCCACTAATCTTTTTCATATGATATAATTAATAATAAAGCTATGTTATTATTATTATTATTAGACAATAATTAATAACAACATTTAAGGAACTTTATAAAAGATGAAGCAGGTTTCTTGAAGATGGTTTTTAACAATCTCTGATGTCTACATTGGATGAGTTTAAAATTTATATCCAAATGTGAGATTAAAGAGAAAAATGAAAGCAAAACGGAGCAAATGTCACGTCATGCAAGTGTGTGGGAAATGCTCAGTTCATTGCAGATCATAGAATGAAATGATTATTTAAACACAGCATTTGAGTGTTATTGTAAGATTGGTATGCAGTCAAATATATGCACATCAATGGATCATATGAGTACCATTATTAATATTCATGTATGGATATGTGCCACCATATGTTACACAATACACATCATTTAATGAATGTTGGACCAGGCATACAAGCTTCTATGCATACATACAGACACACTGACAAGCAACAAATTGCCTGCCCCATCATCATCTTCTTCCTCCTCCTCATCAAAAGGGAAAGCACTGCTCTAATGATTGATGAATACTCTCAGATGTGTAGTAAGCACACACACGCGCGCGCGCGCACACACACATGTATATATATAAAAGCACACACAAGTTTTATCCAATCACAATGTAGTTTCAATAGAAACATAACAGATGTTTGTACACCTGAGATGCTTGCCTCCAAATTCAAAATAACACATGACTATCTGAACATAATTACTATCCTTACCATCAACTTTTTCTTCATAATAAAATAGCATTATGAATGGCAAGAATTAAAACAGTTCTTTATGCTTAAAACACACTGTATTACAATTATATCACAATTACATATGCTATTTGCCAGACAATTCTTTTAAAGCTGCTTACTAAATCATAAAGGTGGAGCACATTACAATCTTAATATATTGACAAAAATTTAAAAAAGAAATGGAATTTAGAAAAGTGAAGATTTTCAAATAATTAAATAAAACTTTTGCAATTTATGAAAAGTTAAAAAATTATCTAAAAGAAAAAAAATGAAAAAATTAATTTAAAAAACATGCAAAAATAATATATAATTAATATATAATTTAAAAACAAGACTGATCTTAAAAAAGACAAATAACCTGTCCATGTCCAGCGTTCATCAATGGAGGCACGTAATGGGTTGCTGGTGAAAATTGTGATGGATTCATATTGTTAAATCTTGGAAATCGTTGCAGTTGCTGCTGTTTCATCATTTCCTCATGACTCATTTTAGAGTAACTGTTAAATGTATTTGATGCAAAATCGCTGTCATCAATTGCTGGGTATCCATAACCGCTGGAGCGAATATTTGTGGCATTGTTGTTGTTCACATTCATACGCGGCCTCATCATCGAATGATGTGATTGTTGTTGTGTACTGTTGTAATTTGTAAACTGTTCATCCCTGAAATTAGGAGGATCACATCTGGCAGCATTCTTCCCGGTCGACATTCCGTTGAAAGAAAATGAATGTCCAAGCGAATAGCCACTTCCACCCACCATCGGCCCAGCAGATGGCACATTATCTGCCATTTTTCTAAATCTCTAAATATTCGGTCGATTAAAGACTAAGATTAATTAAGACTTATTAAGAGAGTTTGACAAATGTGATCTACTACAGTTCACGTATTATCAAATCAATTATCCTTCAATTAATTAATTTAAAATTAAATAAATCATTTATATAAGATAAAATCTGAGTAATTCCAATCTTTAATATTATATTGGCCTATTTTATCCAACTCATCATTTCGCGTTAATTGTGATCGTAACCGAAATAATTATAAATGTAATAAATTAGTATCCAAGTGAGGACAGGGGTAGGGAGGCAGTTTATTCCATAGATTACTACAATTGAAGCTGAAGCTTTATTAATTTTAATAAATTAAGAATCGTGTTATTTAATTTTTTTTCTTGTAGTAAACGCTTTATAAATACCTACTTGAAAAATTAAATTTGATAATAAAATTACAAATAAGATCCTTTATAAAATACCAAACAAATCACGACATTATTAAACAAAAAGTTAAATTATTTATTTTATTCCAATGAACACGAATCGCAGCTCAGACAAACAAAGACAGCTTATTTTATTTACAGCATAAAGAGAGCTAAAATGCGCCATCTATTTAACATAACAGTTTAAATTAATTAGCGCTGAAATAAAAATCTAAAATGGAGCTCAATATAAAAACGAGATCTTCGCACGTGCGTACGACGACTGAAAAGTTAATATAATTTTGACTGAGAAGTGATCTGACATCATTTTTGGCCGTACACGAGCCTCTCCCTCTGGCTTCATTTATCATTGCATACCCACGCCGATACCCGCTTACTCATGTTTATTTATACAATGTAGGGATGGCTGAGTTGCATGCTGCATGTAACAGTTTCATCAATTGTGATCAGCCGTTACAATTTTGATGAAATATACACTTACAATTTGTTTTTTCCAAGAAAAAGCTTAGCGTTTTTTATTTAAAATTGTTTTAGTAGCTTGATTTGTTCATTAAAACTTAACGCTAGGGTAAACTTACGCTTACATCATTCAAAATAACCTAAAATGCTGGCTGCTGTTACCTTTTTTTGTACCAACAAACTAATGAACGTATTGTACCACAAATATGAAACTTTGAAGACTTTCTGCTACAATTTTGCTTTTTAACGAAAGTATGTGTCCTACATTTTTCTTGGCTAAACTTATTTTAAGTTATTTCAAGTTCCTACCTATAACTATTTGTTTTTTTTATTTTAAGCCCATGTTCTAAGTATATGGTTTTGTTAATTTGTAAATTATTTACAAATGTTTTTTTTTTTCAAAAAGTTTTATTCATTATACTTACTCGCCATAAATCTTTGTCTGTAATTATTTTTTTAATCAGAAAAATAATATTATGCTATTTAATAAAAATTACAGTTGAGAAGAATAGTATAGTATAGTATAGTATAGTATAGTATAGTATAGTATAGTATAGTATAGTATCTATACAGATGAAAAAAAGACCAAAAAAGGAAGATACAGCAAAAGAACGATAAATATAAAAATTTTTTGCTTAAAAAGCAACGATGGCAAGATAAGGTGAAAATTTTGAAGTACAACACCAAAAGCATTATAATGGAAGTTTAGGTAAAAAAACAAAAAATGCATGCATTTATTGTATTAAATAGCTTGGTCAATTTTGTATCAAGATATCGGGCTGTTTCCAAAGAGTATCTGTACTTGAATGGTAAAAGAAAATTGATATCTGCTTCGTCAAATCACTATCATTCTTTATTTCCTTTCAAGTGTATTTTTCCATGAAGAATTGTTTAGCGTTGACTTCCTGTAGCACACTGTTTCTGTTTCAAAAGTTTTCTTCATCTGCCATTATATTTATTGATAAAGTTTTAAGCCTTTTAGTTACTGTTGCTATGAAAGTACCTACCGCTATTTGTATTAAAAATGATGTCGATTTTTTCTTAATAAACTTAAAACGGAAGAAAAAGCAATTATACAAAAAATAGAAAAATTTAGCTACAAAGTAAACAATGTTGGAAATTCCGTTATTTTCTATATGTTTTATAACTGCATCTACGGCAGCCTTAACTTAAATTATAGTTTAGTAGTTTTACTATTAAAAAAATTAAAATTTACACACTACAATCAATAAAAGATTACAGGTGGCAAAATAAAAAAGTTGACATCTTGTAGGTTTCACTATGGAATTTCAATACTAAGAAATAGCATGTTTTGACGCAAAAGCAAATCTTTTTTACTCATCCAAAGCACCTAAAGATAACAAGAACCTATTTTTTCGTTTTTTCCAGCAAATTTATTCATTACAAAAAATCATGATGAAAAGGATACAAAATGAGTAGAACTCTTAACTAAAGTATCACCCAATTGACGGTGAATTTAAACTCAATTTTCCAGAGGTCAATATTATCACGCAATAAACCAGTGATCAACATTAAAAAAAGTATAGATTTGTTTTTTGGTCCTAAAATCCTAACGTCCTCGGCGGGGCTCCATTAATTCACTTATTATTGACAACTCCAGACTTCAGAGCAGAGGATAAGGTTTTTTGGATTACTTTTGACACTTTGTACTGGGCAAATCTGATTGATTCAGTTGTTACTAAAATATCCAGATTTGTCGGCATGTTCTGTAAGTTAAGAAATGTACTCAACAAACCACACCTCAATACAGTGTTATCCAGAGGGCTACGAAAATGGTAAGAACATGTTCTGGCATGTACTACGTGGATAAGTTAAATGATGTCTATTCCTGCGTGACATCTTCTATAGACAACCCCTTACTCGTGTTTTCACCGAACAAAGTTGTTTATTATTTATAATTTTATTTGACCAAATTTGACCATATTAACCAGAACCTACTAGACTTATTTTCGCATATTCAAGACGGTTATCAATCACGATATTCAAAAGCTTAAACATTCCCAATTTAGGTTATTTGTTTTAAGTGTTTACCACAAAGGATGTAGAAACCAAAGGTACCATAGCGTCTGGTCCAACTATACGGAATAGCTACCTTTGAAAACTTACATTATCTTGAATTAATTCACACTACCTAAGTTGCGCCATTGAGTAGTAATAAAGACTGCTACATAAATTCTTCAATAATATTAGACAGTTCTTAATGAGGTTAGCTTGAATAAGTTAACTGCACCATGACGAACGACTAGCTATCTCCCCGATTACACTTGATAGCACCGATGCAACCATGAGCTAAAAAACCCCAAAGAAAGAGAAGCAATGACGTCACACACCAATCATAACTGATGCAGAGGGACTTTAGCGGATGGTCATTACAGCCTAAAAATAGTGCAATGACGTAAGTGCTTCCAAGCAAACGTTCAGATCACACGCTTCATATGTGCAATTGAATGACTACAACTGGCACATAAATATCTTGCGGCAATGGCGAACGGAACATGTATTTATTATTCTCAAAATTCTTAAATACAACAACCATAAAAAAGAAATCATAATAATTTATTTGTTATATACAAATGGAATGATAAAAACAAATTTTGATGAAAAAATATAAATATTTAATCAAAACGTTGCTTCATCATTTGAACCATTAGATTCGTCACCATAATCCTCCCCATTGTCAAAATAATTTTCCACATAATCGTTCTCCTAAAAAATTAATAAAAAAAATAAAAATTAAAAAAAATCTAATCAGGTAGTAATATCTAAATACCTCTTCGGCATCCTCATCTTCCTCTCCCTCCTCTTCTTCTTCTTCGTCATCATCATCATCATCATCAGGTTTAGTTTTTTTAGATGGTGATTCGTCGTCTTCCTCATCACCTATCACCTCTTCATTTGATTCTAGTTTCTGAAAATTACAACAAACCATGGTTTGTAAGAAGGAAAAAAAATCTGGCTTAGTCAGAATTAGGCCAGTATATTATTAATCATCATATCATTGCAATATATATATTGATATGTATATAAAGAACTATGGTCTGATTATTAATCAAAATTTCAAACGGCTGGAGAAAAATTAGATCAAATAATAAAAATAAAGATTTCAACAAAAGAATATTTTGAATAGTGATTCTTATGCATAAAAAGAAAGTAGTATGAAATTGATATAATACATAACAACTCTGCAATAAAAACCAAATATGAAGAAATTAATTAAATATTATCATTTCACCCCAATAAAAGCTGAAAAAATAATTTTGTAAAAAAGTTCCAACGTAGAATAGTAAATGCATTCAATAAATTAAATGTTTATGCTAATATTTTGACGACTGTATTTATTATTTAAGTTGCATTAACTACTGCACAACTGCCAGAATCAGACATTTCAAGTTTCATAAAAATAATAGAATCATCATAACAACATATAGTGTTGCAGCATCAGTAACAAGTGTACAATACACAGCTAAAAATAAAAGTGAAGCGATACATTTTCACTCACACATATTCAAAACTTTTTCAATTGAAATTGCTTACAGTAAAAGTTTGACAGCATTGAAGATATTTACTGCATAAGCTATTCAACAGGCTACAAAAAACAAAATGTGAAGCACAAAATGGAACAAGACAAACGTTGAAAAAGGTGATAGGTCATGTATAATAACGTGCTAGCAGAAAATAATTTGTTTACTTGTAAAATGTCTACGACATCCACTTTTGAATGCCGATTGGCATTTTTTCTTTTTCCTTTTATACATTTTGTATGTAACTCTTTTGGCAACTGCGAGAAATCTAAGACAATAAAAAAAATTCATTTCTTATAACAAATCCTGACAATGAAAACCAAATAGATTAATGAGAAAACAATTGCATACCAGGCTGCCAGTCGGATGCATTTGAGGAGCTATATTTATCTGTGTATCTATCTATATCTTTCCTAGATGTTTCAATCTTTAGATAATATTGTGAATCTTTAAAATACTGCCTATGGTCTTGTTTTAATTTGAGAATGTAGTCATATTCAGGTTCTGTTCTAAGTGGTAAAGGAGTGAACGATAATTTCTGCAAATAGAAATTTATTTATTGCTAGCCATCACTAACAATTGCAACGCAGTGCAAAATGTGCCCAGCAAAGTAAAAAATAAAATATTAAAACTTTGATGTCTTGAAATGAAATTAATTAAAAATTCAGACTCATTAAGTTCCTATAATATTTCTAATATTTTTCTGTTTATTGACATATTAACACAACACACTTTAGAGACTTTAGAGGAATCAATGCACAAACAGCATAAATATACAATTATAAATTATACATACAAAATGTGCCAAACAACGCATAACGCATAAACCATGTGATATGAGGGGATCATTTTGTCATTACATTCGAACCAGGCAACTTAAGCATAGTGGCATTATGGTTACATGGCATTCCCACCACCCAGTTAATTAAAAATTATATAATTCAAAATTAAATCAACTCTTTTATAATAGTTATACTAACTATACTATAAAGTGATAAACTATACACATCATATTTATATTTTATTTTACTTTAATTTAATATTTACAGCTTACTGGGTAGTTCTGAGGTGGTGGCTGTGATGCAGAACTGGACAAGTTTTCGCCTTTGTTAGCTCTGAAGCCCACAAAGTTTTTTTTAGACGCTCTCCACGCCATATTTCTAAAATAAAATATAAAAGTAAATTAATAAATTAATTAATAATTAATTTTAGTGAAAATAAATAAAAATAAATAAAATTTAAAAAATAAATCGACAAATAGTGTGATTTAAAATAAATGAGAAATAACTTATAGTGAAACAAAATTTAAGAAGGCTTTACTCACATACGAACATTTTTTTAAATCAAAAACGATTAGTATGCCAAATTTTTATTTACCAGTGGAAAGTACACGCGGTAAGTAACGACGGGTCGATGGTCGCGAGCATGGATATAAATAAATGGTCATATTATCCTTGGTCGCGACCACATAATTAGAATATCTACGTTGAAAAATTGAAATGAAATTTAATAGCAATCAAGATAAAGTTAATCCACATATGTAAAAAGTAAATTAATTGAATTTACTTGTTTTTCGCTGTGAGAGCACAATCTATAGAATGAAACTATAATAAGAAAAAGGGTTTTTAACCGTATACTTAGAATACCTAATATACTTCAACAAGTTTCAACAAAATATATACTAAATTATGCCCATCATCATCTCCCTAGCTTCTCTCTGACTGGTTGCTTGGACAAAATTTGAATAAATTATTTTGGACCACCTTAGCTGCTAAACCTTCAACTTAATAACTGCGACTGCACGTGCACAGTATCGTCTTTCTGGGTATTCATCGACCTAAGCAACTTATGTCTGACCGTTTGTTTTTGGTCAGGCGTAAAACTCATTAATATTCATCCACAGCTTCTAGAACAACAGATTTCATGGTTCGTTTTGACAACTAGCCAGCCGCATATAATAAATTATTATCATTAGATTTTTATTTTTTTGAATTAGTGTTTTGATAATTTAATATTGATCATTAAATGTTCTATTTATTATTTTGTCGTTTTCGAAATTGTAAAGCTTACGTTTAAATAATTCATTTTTAACAAATTCTTTTATAATTTGCAAAACCAACTTGCACATGCCCATATTATTATTATTATTATTCTTATTATCATTACTCAAAGTACATAAAACCGGCACTCAGCATGCTAACGATCCAACAACAAAATGCAGAACTCCGCTACTCCGTTGCCAAGGGACAATTAAAGGTGATCAAAGACCAGATTCCCGTAGCTAGAATTGCTCACTGGTCGAAATTCACCGCAAACATCTCAGAAGTACTGTTCAAATTTGTTAGAAGTCTCATTCAACAACTCCCCACAAATGCAAATTTGTTCAGACGGGGCAAATCATCAACGCTGACTGTCCATTGTGTAAAGCGCGACAAACAAACAAACGTGTTCTGTCTAACTGCAGTTAGGTGGCAGCACTGAAAAGATTCACAACGCGTCACAACAAAATTTTAAACATAATTATAGAAAGGTTGAAAGCATGCGCGGGTCAAGAGGGTTCGATATATGCCGATGTGGATTATGATGGGATCCCTCCAGTGTCTTGTCTCTTCAAATCCCTACGTCCTGACATCGCAATACTTCGTGAAGACATAATAGAAATATTGGAGCTGACGGTCTGCCATGAATCCAACCTACTTAACTCAAAAGAATATACAAAATACTCAGAAAATCTCAAAAATAATATGCATGACAATTCATTACACCTGAAAACAATAGTTAATAGTTTTGAAATTTCAACATTGGGTTTTTGCAATTTTTTTAAATTTTTCATTTATTAATAACATTTGGTCAGATCAATTTTATAATAACCTTATTAACTCTGTAATACCGTCATCTTATACCATCTACTGTGAACGCAATAACATTTGAACTGTTCGTTTAAAACTAACTATATCTCGTTGTACTCGTTTATTTCAAATGATGAGCATCGTAGAATACTATTATATTTAATTTTATTTTATTTTATTAGATTTTAATTAGACTTTTATCTCATTTTACTATATTTCATGTTTTTGTGGAAATAAAAGAGAGTTCACATTATTATTATTGGTGTGTTTGTAAGCGCCCTTTAAAAAGATCTCATAGGCGCTTACGATTATTGTAATGCATTGCGTTGCACTTTACTAAGGCAATGCAATGAATAGAGAGAAAAACATTAGCACGGGTAAGCATGGACAAAGAGATGGTGTTTCAACCGCGTGCTGGCGGATATGTAACCGACCGTAAAAGTTATTGTTAGAACTTGGCTTTTGGTCGAAGAAATTTCTCCGTAATGGGTCCTGCTGTCTGGAATGGTTTGCCTAGGGACCATGTCGTTGAATCAGTTGGTCACAAATATTTTTCAGGATGTCAATCAAAACTTTACCAAACTTACCACGCGACTGTTTTTGGATGTGGTCTACCAGTCGGTAGTTGGATGATTTTTGAAAAAATGATTTAACAAAAGTATCATTTTCGTTGATTACCATAATTTTTGGAGTCATTGAATGGACACATGTGATTAACATATTTCCAATCCGACCAACAAATGAATTCCTCCTAGCTGCTGCTGAGGGCGGCAACTTCAACGATCCCAGACACTCTGCACTTTACTTTTCCACCGTGTCTGACTAAAGTTTCATCCTGCCTCAACTTACTTTTTCACCGTGTCAGACTAAAGTTCCATCTTGTCTCAACTTATAGCAAACATGGCATCGGGCGAGGTCCGACGATTAACACACAAAACCTTGGTTTGACATTCCGACGACAATAAATTGAGTGACAAAATACGTTTGTTCATCTAGTTAATTTACATAAACAATCTATGTGATATATGACAAATAAATATGCCTACAAGAGGGCGTTTAGGTTCAATTAATATATCTGATAAATACTTAGGAAATAATTTAGATTGAGACTTATACAAAAATGTACAAATTTTAAAAATTATTCTATATTACTAAGCTTATTATTACTATCATTCTTGTTAATATTATTACTAAACTAATATTATTATTACTGTTGTTGTTACCACTATTATTATTATTTGTACTATTATTATTACTAATATTATTCATTATTGTAATAATTATTATTATTACTATTATTAATAATGTAGCGATACAGAGTACGCATTTATTTAATATTAGTAAATGTAGAATACATTGTGTGCCTACAACCAAAATCATAAAAACCAAATATTTAAATAAAAACTATGAAAATTAGTTAGACAATAAAAATTAAGTTAATACTTGTTAAAAAAATGATTTCTATAAAATTAACAAAGGATTAAATTAAAAAAAATTAAGAAAGCCTGAGAACCAGAATCGTCCAGCCTATGCGAAAACAAAAACGTATGTATATGTGTGTGTGTGTGTGTTTGCGCTTGTGTATTAAGTGTACTTCGATACTATTGATGTGTGTGTGCGCGCACGGTGTTTCAAAAGATTTGAAAGTTTAACACGCCCACATTTGACGTAATTTGAAAACAAATTTAAATTTTGCAGAGACGCTGTTTGTTAGCCGTTTAAACAATGCTTCTTCCTATCGAAACAATTTTCATAATTATTCTAAGTAATGTATTTTATATTTTTCAAATTGTTTTTCAAAGTTACTATTTTCTCTCGGCGCACAATGTATTTATTTTTAGTGGTTAATCTATAAGATTTCAACTTTGCATGTAATTTTGCGATTCCAACTGCTCTTCAACCTTTTTAATAAAAACCCACAGCATTTATTAAACTTCCTCTATTAAACTAATAAATATTTGATATATTAAGCTTAACAGGATATTTTTTTCTATAGAATCATCTTACTCAAGTAGAAGTAGTAACATGAACGAGGAACTGCAAGAAGCAGTTTTTGAAGAAGTTTTCCAATCACCTCCATCAGGTAATGTTGTTGAAAAACAAAATGCAGCAAAACACCTGCAGCCGGCTCCGTTGATGAAGATTGGACTCGGTCGTGACAAATATATGCAAGTGGTTGAATTAGATTTGGACGCAAAACCGGAAGAAGTCGGTGAAAAAAATAGAATGTTATATTCGTGCAAGCACAACAATCCTTGCCAAGGTTATCACCTTGAAAGAACTTACTATGCAGCCTATAGGCCAGCTCTGTTTATACTCTGTTACAAATATGACTACTGCATTGAACTCTCCTGTCCGATGCATTTCTACTGGAACAGTTCCCTGGCAACATGCGTCGATGCAGAAGGTTGGTTTGAAATTTTGAATCGATGAAGTTTGGAAAATTAAAAATTTTTTTTTCATGGAAACAGAAATTCAGGAAGTGCCTGATTACAAAGTAAGCGAGGAGGCTAAGGAACTTACTTCCATCAGAACAAGGTTTTATTAAATCACATTTTGTTTCACTCCAGTACATGCTTCATAAACAGTTTTTATATTTTGTACGGAGACGCGCCATAAATAGCTTATTTAAATGTTAAATTAAATTTATAAAATTTAAAAAATAATAATATTTCCACATAACACTTTATGAACTGGTGAATGGGAAGATACGACATGAACAAGTACGACTGCGCATCCAACTATCCGTGCAAGCATGATACATTTTTCAGTCCCAAGTCTGTTTATAGACATATCGACCCAACCAAATTTATATATTGCATCTTTTGGTCATGTGAAGAAGTCGAATGTCCAGAGGAAATGTTTTGGTTCCAGGATATACACAGGTTCCATCAATTTTTTTTGCAATTCGTAATTTTTTTGAAATTTTGGTACCATTGCTTTGCATGGTTTGTTGATACGGACAGATCGCGGTGACAAACAGCAATGCTAATGCATACAAAACTAATTTCAAACTAAATTTTTTACCTAACAAGTCGTAGAACGCCGTTTAACAATCAACCAACCAATCAATCAACCGAATCAGCTAGCTATCAACATGCAAAATAACAAAATCAAATTATTTTTAAATTGTGTGTATATGCAATATAATAAAGTTCTACAATATTTGCTCACGCGAAAAGACGACGATTTTTTGTATTTCGAACACGCACTTGATAACAAAATGCGTGGATGACTTGCATGGAATAATTTATTTTGAAGCTACAATGCTTAGAAACACATTCATAACAATTCATATTGCTACGAATCTGATAAGAAACACATTCATAACAATTCATATTGCTACGAATCTGATAAGAAACACATTCATAACAATTCATAATGCTACGAAGCTGATAAAATGTTTATGCAAAACATTTTTTGCTTTATTAAAGTTTGTTGCATAATAAATGTTTAATGTTTTTAAAATTAGAAACTTACATTAAAGAGTTATTAAAATTGAATTAAAAGATGTTTAATAGCGGTAGACTACGAGAAGTTGAAAGGATTTTTGAACGTGGTGGAAGAGAAAGAAAACCACACTGAACACATCCATGAAATGAAATTCGGATTCTACAATAAGACAATCGACGTGGATTTCAACACTAGCTACACGCACGAAGATAACAGCACACATTCCGCAACGAGTTTAAATTCGAGGAGAAAAAAGAGGAAAAAGAGAACAAGGAAACAGACGGGATCGCTTCTGCCACTTCAAACATTTCCGACAACATTTCATGAAAGTGCCACAAGCTGGGGCTGGGGCTCTTCAGCACATGTTCAACATTCAACGAGGCTAACTTCTAACAAGCAGACAACTGTCGAGAAACCTCCTACATCGACATTTCAAAAAGGGTACAGATCCAAAAGAAGGAAAGCAACACAACTTGAAAATTCAACAACAATAAAAACAACTATTCGTGTAATATAACACATGAATAATGTGCTTGGAAGAAAAAAACTACCAATTCATCCCTCTATTTATTCATCCATTTATTTGTTCTTCTATTTATTCATTTAACTTTTCATTCATTCATTCATTCATTCATTCATTCATTCATTCATTCATTCATTCATTCATTCATTCATTCATTCATTCATTCATTCATTCATTCATTCATTCATTCATTCATTCATTCATTCATTCATTCATTCATTCATTCATTCATTCATTCATTCATTCATTCATTCATTCATTCATTCATTCATTCATTCATTCATCCATTGATAGCAAAAAAAGAAAAACTATTAAAACTTAATATGTGTGAAAAGAACGAAAACTTCAATGAACAAAGTATAATTTTAAAGTAAAGGAGTGGAGTGTAAAGAAAGAAGAAAATGTTGTTACGTTCATAAGATCGTTATTGTTTTAAAACAATGGGCAATTATTTCAATGGTTTGATATCACTTCGGCCGTTCTGTGTTGTCGTTGAATAGTTCGCTCCGTCCACCGGTTAATAAGCTAAGACTCAAGTTTCATAACACTTGCTTCGAGACGCAAAAATACTGACGCATCACAATTTAATTCATGATGATTGTCTAAGCCAGCGTGGGTAATGAAATATTATGTTCAGCAACTGGATGTTAAATGAAGTGCGTTCAGTGGGACTGCTGCAGACGTTTCTTTTTTTATTATGTATAATGCAGCTACGTCACAAACAGAGCAGCTTACATATTATTCTGTACGTGTATAAAAAATTTTGTGTCACAAAGTTTGTACACTATCCACACCACACGACGCACATACACATTATGTATGCACGCCAAACACTGCAACATACGCGTATGATGGTTTTTAGTTGTGGACAGACAGTATTCGAACCATACCATTGCGTAATAGCAGCGCGAGATATGGCACTTCTACCGACTGAGCAAACTCGGTGACCGTCGAAAAATTTAATTCTCTTAATGCCGAGGTCATTGAAACTGATTTTAAACCTATTCTACAGAGAACCCTGGCTCGACATTCTGTCGACAATGAATTGAGTGACAAAATACGTTTGTTTATATAGTTAATTTATTTAAACTATTTATGTGATATATGACAAATAAATATGCCTAAATAATAGTAGTTATAAGCTATTTCTACCAGCTTTCAGATAATTCGTTATTCATTTGCATAAATTAATCGGCAGAATGCATCAATTTGTTAAGAATTGCTGAGAATTGTAAAAAAATTAGATTTTTCACAAGATGGTTTGTGATAATTAAAATTGTTCAACAAATCATGAGCATTATGCACCACATTACACACGCTCCTTCGCTACACCACTGATGCTGAGGAATATTTTATATTTTTTAAATAGTAGTAAGAAAAGAAAAAATCCATATTGATTTTCCAAAATGTAGCGTTATATGCTAATCTTTAAAGTGCGATTTTTCAAAAATTTGAGCTCGTAAAAAAAATGCCATATTTGAAATCAGGGCACCGAACTTGTAAAAAACCAACTCAGAATATCTTGGTACCAAGATGGTTGGTGCATTTTCAGCTTAAAATAATTCACACCATGCTATGCAAAGGAAATTCTTCAACATAATAGGATCATCTTAAGGAAGAAACGAGTGCCAAGATTATTATCGCTCACACCGGTTATTAATTTTTTAATCATTCAAATCATTAGAACTACTTCACATTTAAAAATCTCACTAATTGGGAGATTATATAAAATAAAGCTTGCTTTGAAACGTATCATCCACTGCGACCACGTTCAATTGAACAGCTTCGTGAGAGCTCACCATTCATTGGCTTTTCGTGCTATACAACTTATTAAATGTTTGACTGCATAGTTCTTTCATATATATCAAGTCATGAACCATTTACAAACATCGCTCAATCGCGTTACAGCCTGACTTAAGAATGAACGAATATACAATTGTTTGAAAAATACATTTGCGATTCAAATTGTTGAAATATTTCACGGTGAGGCAACGCTAATACAACGACGGCAAAGTCAAAACAGCTCTCAATTTGATCCACACTCATATATAAATTTAAATATAAATACACGTATGTATATACAATATATACAATCGCGAGCGCAGAAGTGTTTTATGATTTAAAGTTCTTTTTACATATTGAAAATCTCGCCATAATTACTTGAAATTTTAAAGAAAACGTTCAAATAAGCTCACTTCAGGTGGTGATATCCCAATACTGTGCGTAGTAACGCCTGTAGGTGGCCAGCATAATCAAATTAGATATTCAAGAATTAATTAATTAACGAAATATAACTCTTATTTGTAATTTCTACAAAAGAGGTTCTACTAAAATTAGTTTAAAATAAATTCATGTAAGACGTTTATGCAATGGATAGACGAACAAGCTTGACGAACAAAGGTCTTAATTGCATTAAAAACAACAGTTTAGAGGGCGAAGACATAGAAACAAGTTTAAACAACAGCGGAAATTACTCCATTATCAAAAGTAACAACTTATCCACAGAAAACATCGAAGATGGAAGCTATTTGGAGGGTTATACATCAGTTGTTAGCACTAGGATGAAAAGACTGGAAAAGATATTCGAAAATCTAACAAATCGGAAGGAATCATTAAAAAACGAGATCAACGTCCTAAAAACAAATATAACCAAGGTATTTTAAAACTATTTATCATCATGTTGCTCTCTTTTTTACGTGGTTTAAACGTTTTTAGGTAGCGGAAAAGATGCACTCAAAGATCGATCAAGACTGTTCCGATTTGCTCGAAAAAACAGATACGTACTATAAAAACGAAGAGCAGAAATTGGACAAGTTACAATCTCAGTTGATGGAAAGCATGAAAGCCGCGGAGGAATTCAATAACTTTGTCCAGCAAGTCAAACAGTCATGTTCCGTTGAAGAACAAAACGAGCAGCAGAGTGAGATAAAAAGCAGACAACAACAACTTGATTCAGTGAAGCATGATGTTGCTTTCGGCTCAATCAAGTTTTTCAGTAATAATGACGTTCTCGGCAATATTATTGGAAAAGTCAAAATCAACGATACAGGTTTTTACTATCATTTCTAACCCGATTTAACTGTTAAATACGAATAATTTTTTAAAAGTTGAAAATTACTTAATTCGTTTTCTCGGCTAAACATTTATCAACTGTATACGTATTCAAGACACTTCAGATCCATACGCTGATCAGCCAAAAGAAATTGGTTTGATTGAAGGCAACCAAATGGTAGCAGGAGTTACAATGTTGAACGAACGAATATATATCATCAGAGAATTGCTGCCAAATGTTGAGGTTTATATGGCGGCTGATCTATCCAGATACAAAATGCTCAAACTGGAAGGTAATTTATTACTATTAATAAGTTGTGTATATTTTTTTATCAACGAGTTAAACTCTCACAGGACTCAGAAAACCTTCAGACATAACTGGTGATGTTATCTCAGGTCATGTATATATAAGCGATGCCGTTGGCTCCATCTACAAGTTGCAACCAGACGAAAACGTCCTCACAAAACTTCCAGTTGACGGTAAGTTATTTAGTGCCAAGTATAAAAAATTCATTCACTAATGCGACATTATTTAAATTAATTATATTTAATTAATTATAATAAATTGAACTCATTCCGCCAAAGTGTTTACGACGTATAAAAATGTTATTTCATGCAGTATCCGGAGAGCCTCAAGGAATCTTCGTACTACCAGCAGAAGCTGCGAATGCAGGCAATCTTTTGGTCACTTGCTACGACTCGAGACAGCTGAAGGAATTTACACCGGCCGGACAACTGGTTAAATCAATACGCTTTCAACAGGACGTGTTGAGTCCTTGGCATGTTGTGCCTAGTTTGAGAGCTGGATGGTTAGGCGGAGGAGATGGACTCGTGGTGAAGAAGTACGCACTGTGCCACGGCTGGGAAGGAGGTAAACAGCACAGAGTATGCTTGATCGACGACAGTGGCAGAAATCTAAAAACGCACGGTGCTTCGAACGGATCGGGTGCAGCCAAATTAGACGTTCCCTCAAGGATGGCCGTTGATCCGTATGGTTATATTTTTGTGGCAGATCGGAACAACGATCGAATCGTTCTTTTGAGTCCTAATTTGGTGTACGTGCGGGACATCATCAGCAGATCCTACGGAGCCAGACAACCACGCCGTGTGCACTTGGATTCGCTCAACGGAAAGTTGTACGTTGGTTTGGTAGATGGATCTGTCAGAATTTTTCAACTTTCTGACTATCAAAACGGCACATAATTATCACGAGTTAATAAATGTAAACACAACTATATGAATTACTTAATTATATTTTGCAAGGACTAAGCATTATTTATTTTAAATTAAGAGAACGATATCCTGGCACAAATTATTACTAAGTATTTGTTATATGACACATTTTCAAGATGTTCATCTCAAAAATATATAAAACTTGCTTTGAGGAGAGAAAGAATTTTCACGAGCAAAAAAATAATTCACACACATACATGCACGCACATACATTCAAAATCTAGATGAAGTAAAGATTTTCTTAACAGAAAGTTAATGCATTAAGTTGAATATCGTTGTAAATATGAGCGAGCAGAATGAAATAATCCACGCAATCAAATGGAGAAAAACTTAAAGCATTAATAGAAAGATCATCTCTTTTAAAAAAAAGTTTGATACATAAAGTTATTGCTGGATTTTAAACTAATAACAAAATGAAGATAAACATCAAACCCAAACCACGCACTAATCTCGAAGAACAAGACCAACTGCGCCAGCAAAACATTGACCAGACAAAAGCGAATTCATAATTATCAACGAGTTTTTCATTTATAACACGGACATAAGAGTCTTGGAAAAACGTTTTTGGATAGAAAATTAAATTTTTCTTCTATAAAAATCTCAATTTTAAACTATTATTATTTTATTATTATCAAATATAATTCTGTATGAAATAAGAAAACTTGGATAATCCAAAATGATAATTCAATATGAAAATAAGAAAAAGACGTAAAACTTTTCTTTAAAAAAAAACATAAAAAATGGTTGTAATAAATGATGAATTTCGATACCATACAAATATGACTTGTAAACGCAACACGCAAGTTCAAAGAAACGTACACACGCAGAGACGTACACACGCACAGACGTACACACGCACAGACACAAAACAAACAAATAGCAAAGGCAGAAATAAAAAAGTATCATGTAGTTTATGAGAAAAATAATAATTTCTTCAGATAAATGTAACAACAGATTCAATGCAAACGATAGCGAACAAAAATTTCTCTCACTGGCGCCATAAAAAGGATGGATAGTCAGCTTGAAGCTTACGTGAAACACTTCATTCAATATAAGGCAATTACAAGTTATTTTGCCGTGTGAATCAGTGCATCGTGTTATTATAGGCACTAAATTGTTTATAACACAATTATTAATTCATTAAATAAATTAATCGCGATAAATAAACTTCAACCAAACAAATAAATAGTAATAATAACAATTGAAGTCCCTAGATTTCATGAAAAATTGAAATTAATTACTCTATTGAGTTTTCGTACATTGACATTTCAACCAAACGACGAAACCATTGAATATCAGCATATAAATAATAAATTGATCAGCGGAGAAATTCAGCGAAATAAAGCAATGATTAACGAGTTGTTGACTTGTCTTCCGAAATATTTCTAAAGTAATTCCATGTGAATAAAATAAAAGTTTTTGACTGCAAAGTAAAAAAATAATAATTAAATGCTACCAATAAAACATTTTAATCATCTCTAAAACATTTTCCTGCTGCTCATCAAATATAAGCTCGATCATTTATTGGAGCGAATCTTTATAAGGTCAATCGGCCAGCAAATCATCCAACAAATCAATCAATCAACCAACAACTGACCGACCAATCAACCAACCAATCGAAGAATCAACCAAATGTCAATTACTCAATCAGCCAGTCAATTAAAACTACAGTCATAAAACAATAACATTCAAAACATGAACGTAATCAACATTCAATCAACTCACCAGAAAAACACACAGAGCAATCATTCAAAGAGCCAGCAACCGGTCCTTCTTCACTATGCCGATCACTAAGCTTAGACGAACTTTTTCAAAAAATCAGTGAAAAAATTAATCACAAAACCAACCAATCACCAAACCAACCAATCACAAAACCAATCATCATTCACCAAGTCAATCCACTTAACAGGCAATCTAAAAGAAAACATTATTTACAAACAAAAAAAATCTAATGGAATCAGATGGCAATGAGATGATGATAGTAAGCGTAAAAATTAATAGAAATTTAATATTACATTACTATAGAAAATAATTTAACGCATAAAAATATAATTAACAAGTTGAAATATATCACAAGTTCGAAGTTTTATTTTTTGTTCTGCCGCTACTCCTGCCCCCTCTGCCACCCCCTCTGACGGCGGGCTCGCCACTGGGACCTGCTCGTAGGACGTCATGGTGGCTCGCGGAAATGGATGATATACCCATCTTCATCTGATCCTAGTGGTATTATTCAGCAGTGTGTCAGTTCAGTCCATATTCTAAAGTTGCAAGCTCTCAACATTTTATGAGGCAATTCAGCAAACCATGCGTAATTTTATGATTTAACAAAGTCGTAATTTAATAGCAGGCAAGCAAAAGTTTCAATCTACAAGTTTAAATAAGAAATGCAGAGAAATTGAAATAAACACACGCCCCAAAGACAACACACAATATCTTCACAAGCATTTACACTCCACGCACGCACGCACACACACACACACACACGCACACACACACCTGCTGTCTTTTCCTCCTCCGCTTTAGTGACAACTGTCGAGCCTTCTTCAGCTTCGGATTGCTGCTTGGCGTGTGGACGGCACAAACCTGTCGTCCATTTAATACAGTTGCACTTTTTAATACAAAAATGAATGTACATTAACATGTATGAACATTCTTAACGCTGTGGCGTGAGTAGACGTATGCTGTGTGTTATACATTTCGAAAACAAAAAGTGGTTAAAGTTAAAAAAATGAAATGGATCTTTAATAAAGAAAGCAGGTTGCGAGAAAAAAAAGTTTATTACTCTAGTTTTAAATTGATTGGACTTCTCGGTTTTAAATTTATTGTAACCTATAAATGGATAAAATGTGAACGAATATATATCTCTCCTCAATCATAGAGATACGTTCTATCGTATTTATAGGCGCCGATGCATTCCATTACAATCATAAGCAATGATACTTTTCTATCGTAATCATGAGAAATATTTTCTATCATAATCATAGGCAATGATACTTTCAATCATAATCCCGAATGGTTGAGAATTGAAATTTAGACAGGGATTGTTTGAATAGTATTTACATTAGCAGATAACACGACAACAAACACTACGACGACAACAAATACTACGATGATAACAAACAACGCGATGATAACAAACAACAAGATGATAAAAAACAACAAGATGATAACAAACAACAAGATGATAAAAAACAACAAGATGATAACAAACAACAAGATGATAACAAACAACAAGATGATAACAAACAACAAGATGATAACAAACAAGATGATAAAAAACAACAAGATGATAACAAACAACAAGATGATAACAAACAACAAGATGATAAAAAACAACAAGATGATAACAAACAACAAGATGATAACAAACAACAAGATGATAACAAACAACAAGATGATAACAAACAACAAGATGATAAAAAACAACAAGATGATAACAAACAACAAGATGATAACAAACAACAAGATGATAACAAACAACAAGATGATAACAAACAACAAGATGATAGCAAACAACAAGATGATAAAAAACAACAAGATGATAACAAACAACAGGATGATAAAAAACAACAAGATGATAAAAAACAACAAAATGACAAAAACAAAATGACGAAAAGGAACCTTGATGAAGAGTGCCATGAGAACAATCACACCCACTCCCGACAGCAGCACCACCCACCAATACTCCTGCACGTAATTTTTTAAAATTTCGAAACAAATTTTCAAGAAATAACAACAATACATGGAGGACATTTAACTGTAATATTCAGCAGTGCCAGACATTTATGATGTTGGGACTGCCCGTTGCACGCGAGTAGCATGAAGAATAATGATGAGATAAAGATTAAAGAAGAATATCAGTAGATGAATTTGTAATTTGTTGGTGATCCCATGTTCAACGTTTGATGAAAGATTTGATGGAAATGGTGCAAGGTGAATAGGAGTGGAATGTTTAATTTAAAAACTGTGGTAATAAAATAAGATAGTTAAAAAATGGAAGTATAAATCTGAGGTGACATATGCTCTATATAACTGGCGAAGAAAAAATGTTGGAGAAGAAATAACGCGTCTTGAACACGTTTGCAATCCTTAAGAAATGAACGGAGGAAAACGAGGCAACTTATAACAGTAACTTGTTAGAAATTCTTAAACGGATCGCCTGATTTTAGTCAATAAATAACCACATGTAGCCACATAAGTATATAAGGAAGAAACTTAACAGAGGCCGAACGCTGGAATGAAAAAATATAAAATTTTCCAACATGAGTGCGACGTTGATAAGAAATAATAAACAAGTCGTGTGGAGTGGAAAAGCTGAGAATGAATGACAGAATTAAAGAAAGCCAACATAGATATGAAAATGTGGGAGAAGACGATTATTAACATTATCAGACTACATTTCATAACTAAAGGTGACAGCCAATCAGTAACAGACGATGGATACACCATGAAGACGAACATTGCCACCGACCACAGCACAACAAACATCAAACACGGACAACAAAGAACTTACAGTGACCCACTGCCTGATGTCGTTGATGGTCTTCTCGTTGAGCAGCAGGTTCTTGAGTTGCAGGAGGGGCCCGTCCTCGTTGACGGGTCTGCATTTGTAGAAGACATCACAATACCCCTTGTAGTTCTCACACGGCGTTCCTGATGTTGCACCATGTTAGTAAATTGTTCGTTTCATAACTCTAATGGATTAACATGAAAGGCAAATATAAAATTATTCCCGCACTGAACAAACGGAGTTACTTAGATTTCATTAAGTTAGAGAAAGGAACATGAACTACCATTTTTAGCCGTTTTTTCGACAAGCAAATAACTTGCAACTGCTTGTGAAATAAATTTACTCAAGTTCAATCGTATCTAACAGATTACATTTGACTGAATGAATTGTTTCAGATCTAGCATGTACTTTATTATTGTACAAAGTCCATTCCATCCATCCTTTCTTTCAAATTTTCGTTATTCATAATGAGTTCTTAAACTTTAAAAGACAAACTTATAAAGCTGATGTTAAAAAACTGTACAATCCGGGTAAAAATTCCAACAGATTGTTCAATCAACCAATCAGACAGCCAGCGAGCCACCCAGCCAGCTTGCTAGTCAATTAATGAATAAATAACAAACAAGCAAACAAACAGACAGACAGACAGACAAACAAACAAACAAACCAGCAGGCAGTCTAATGCCGAAAACTGAAGATTTGGATGAGACGCCGGTGACGAGGTCGCTGAGTTGTTTGTTGGCAGGTTGTGAAAGTTGGTCCTTGTTGCCTGTGCTGATGCAAGAGTTCGTTTGAGGATCTGCTCAGTTCAGTTGACATTTTAGTTCGTTAAAAATTGTTCAACATTAATTAAGTTCGTTGAAAATAAATTAAACTGAATAAAAAAAAATCGTTTTTAATCATTCTATCGTTTTTATAATTAAAATTCAATCTTCTTTGAAGCATTCAGTCAACATGAACGATCGACTCCTTCGCTGACTCAACAACATCAAACACTCCGACTAGTTCAAGTGAATACAAATACAAATTAAAACGATAACTATGAATTCTAAAATCAAGACTGAAAGTACAACATTTAAAAACAAACAAACAAACGAAAATGAATGAAGCCCTCATTACTTAAGCAAGACACAAAACAGAGCAGGCCTCTGTCAAATGACTTGTCGCCAGGTGGGGCCTGTGAGGAACACTCCGACCAATGAATTTTGTTGCATATCGACTGAGAGCACTCCTTCGTAAATTTCCATTGATAATAATATTAAACATATTGTTATGTACCAAGCAGGCAAGCAAACAGCTGATAGAGAAATATAATTACGAGTTCCAGCTCCTTCAAAGAGTTAGTAATGACTTTAATTGCGTTGATCGCTCATATCACAGTTCAGTTTAACAAATATTTTCAATTTTTTATTATATGTGTACGATTTAAAACAATTTAAACGTTACACACGTTAAACGTTAAACATTTAATTTACACACACACACACACACACACACACACACACACACACACACACACACACACACACAAATAAATATTCTAATTAAAAACAAACACACACCAACACACACGCACGCACATGCATTGTAGTTATCATACTCAAATCCAAAGAGATCACTAATTAATTATAAGAGCCAAGGTGCGTTGTTTCACTTGTGCGCATATCAACAGATCAATGAATCAATAAATTGATAAACAAACTAACCAACCGACTGACCAGCCAACCAGCCAGCCAGCCAGCCAGTCAGTCGGTCGGTCGGTCGGTCAGTCGGTCAGTCAGTCAGTCAGCCAGTAAACCAACCAGCCAGTCAGCCAATCAGTCAGTCAACCAGCCAAGAATTAACCAACCAAATCAACCATCCAACCAACCAACCAACCAACCAACCAACCAAACAACCGGCCAACCAAACAACCGGCCAACCGACCGACCAACCAACCAACCAACCAACCAAACAACCAACCAACCAACCAACCAACCAACCAACCAACCAACCAACCAACCAACCAACCAACCAACCAACCAACCAACCAACCAACCAACCAACCAACCAACCAACCAACCAACCAAACAAACAAACAAACAAACAAACAGTTAACACCAAGAAACAACAGACCCCTTTGAAGCAGATGCGAGTATTTTCATTGCATTCTGAACCATCGGGCTTGTAAGGTGGCTGGGGACATTTGGCTTGCCTCCCAGTAAATAACCTCAGGTTAAGGATCATGCAGGATTGTTTTTATTATTTTGAAAAAAATTTCATTAAATTAAAATTTTGAAATTTTTAATGCACTCAAGAAACAAAGGATATTCACAAAAGGCTTGTTCGGTGCAATCTGTTGACTGTTTGCAGGACACATTCCTGGCTTGCTCGATGAAGCTGCACGTATCGGCGTTACAACATGGTCCCTCTGATTTGCTGGTCAATTTAAATGTTATAATAAATTAAGTTATGCTCATATTACAAGCTCTAAAAAAAAGAAATTAATTAGTAAATGTAATTCATTTGATACTTATCAGAACTGAAGATGGTG
>NW_008704124.1:1577346-1609317 GCF_000326865.2 Helobdella robusta | reverse complement strand
TGGGGAGTTGTCACTTATCAATCTTGGGTAGCAGCAGGCCTCCTTGCAGTCGTTCACAAAGCCACAGTCGCACTGCTCGGTGATGTTCTTAGCAGGGTCACTTTCGACAATGCCATTCCCGCAGAACGCTTCTTCCTTCTCTTGGAAGCAGTTCACCTGAGGGTCGGAACTTCGCAACAGCCGATCCAAAACCTACAAGAAAGAAAGAAAGAAAGAAAGAAAGAAAGAAAGAAAGAAAGAAAGAAAGAAAGAAAGAAAGGAAGAAAGAAAGAAAGAAAGAAAGAAAGAAAGAAAGAAAGAAAGAAAGAAAGAAAGAAAGAAAGAAAGAAAGAAAGAAAGAAAGAAAGATAAGTAGTCGGAATTATTTTGATTCACATTCCCTCAATCGACTGTTGCCATCTTTTGCAACCGTTGTTGATTCCATCAGAAATATTAACTTAATAAATTAAAAATAAAATTTTTCATCATAAAAAATACTAAGACATAAAAAAAAGTTAAAAAAACCACAGACCACTGTGATGTTGTTGATACTGCATTCTGAGAACCTGTTGTTGTTGGACTGGAGACCCGACGTTGCACTGGCATACATCAGAAAGTTTCCACTCTTGTCGAATGGGTTGGCTAGCAAGGGTATGCAGGCGGCTCCGGAGTCATGCTGCTCGCATGGATCAACCATAATAAATTATGCATGCAATCAAACCTGCTACAGATTACTACAAAAATGATACTATAATACTATAATTCCATCGCCACACACAATCAAAATGAACCAAATCATATTGTAGCAGATGAATTTATTAATCCGATTGATTCATAAATTATCTACTTAGACAAAGAAATACGCCGTGATAGCAACTGAGAGGTTAAACACAAACAGACCAGTGATCCAAAATTGTGTCCAACTTCATGCGCGAATGTTATCTGAGAAACTTTCACAGGCACTCTGTAATGCAAGTTCAAAATAATAATTTTATTTATCAGTGAAACATGAGTTCAGTAGGCGACCATCCAAGAATGAAGGTGAATGATTAACAGTAAAAAGAAATCAACTATGAAAATCGTTTTAATAACAATAATTTCAATTAGAGAGCAGTTTCAATTGAAAAAACTAGTTGCAGTTAATATAATTTAACGATTTGAAAATTACAATAAATTTATGTCAATATAATTCTCAGCCGTCAAACATAATTGCCATTTAAAATAACCCAACTACCAAACAATTTTGTAAAAGAAAAAAAGAACAAATTTTTTCAATAATTTATTTCCAATGAATGGCAAGCAAATGAAATGGCCGAAATTATTAAAGAGACACATGGATACACCAACCTGCTGTTGTAATTGCACAAAGTGACAACGCCAGTGTTGAGACTTTTATAAATTTTCTGAGAACCTTCCGAGAACTCTTTGTACTTCTCACAGATCCCTCCAGAGCTACCTGTCAACAGATTGTTAGGAATGTTAGAGAGAGGAGATGATAAATATATCTATATATGTACATATATAAATCAATACAAATTATAAATATTATGTACATCATATAGAAACAAACGAGGATTCAACTATCGTCTACGAAAATAAGAGCCAGAATGATAAAAATGAATGAAGATGAAAACGATTGAAATAAACAAGTCGGCAAACTAATCATGTCACGTATGACAGAACAGTGTGGTTCGAATTGAGAAAGATGTCTTGAATGACACTTGTTAAGTTATTTTGGGGGAAATGTAGAAGTTGTTTGATGCAGCACAAAGTTAGCGAAACAAATTACGAAAAATATTAAAAAAATAATATAACCGTAAAAATAACTCAAGGAATAATAAAAAGACGAGA
Source organism: Helobdella robusta (assembly GCF_000326865.2). NCBI lineage: Eukaryota > Metazoa > Annelida > Clitellata > Rhynchobdellida > Glossiphoniidae > Helobdella > Helobdella robusta. The sequence continues at coordinate 1,607,487 of NW_008704124.1, read as the reverse complement.
TAACCTATTTGAGCGACCCAGGCAAGTCCGATGGTTCCCTGAGTGAACTGACGGTATGAAAAGGTGAAGGCCAAACAGTAGTCATTGTGATTGGTCATTGACTGTTCGTTAAGAAAGTTACTGGCATCCAGATTGTTCTTGCAGAAACCGCTGGTCGGATTGCTCCCACCACTGCCACACATGGAGGTCGAATTTATCTGCACGGTGGTCGGTCGGTTGGTTGGTCATTATTAAATATCACCATCATCACCATTTCACGTGTCGGAAGCCAATTCATTATGTACATTACAAATGCAATCTTGGTTCTTGATGACAAAAAACTTTTATATGGTAAATATGAAAGCTGAATTGAATGCATTAATAAATAAAACAATTCAACACACGATGCATATTTTATTAATGCACCAGGAAACAGAGATTACAGAAGCATGTGTTGCTGAGAAGAGATTGTTAAGAAACACATAGCAACAACAGTGAGCACCGACCACATTATGAACAACAAGAAGGTACCATCACCTGAATTCGATGTACCACAAAGTTGAAGTTGACAAAAGGACCCATGCCATTGTACATGAACTTTGTATTCTTGAAAACGGAGTTCAGTGCATCAACGTGGGAAGAAAACAGTGCTGTTATCTCATCTTTTATTTTATCCTCACTCTGATAAGGAGGGAAAGTTCATTATAGGTTAAAGTCAACAACCTCAATCAATCAATCAATCAATCAATCAATCAATCAATCAATCAATCAATCAATCAATCAATCAATCAATCAATCAATCAATCAATCAATCAATCAATCAATCAATCAATCAATCAATCAATCAATCAATCAATCAATCAATCAATCAATCAATCAACACTTATAAAAAAAACAAAAATAGATGATTCTTAAATCATTTTTCTCAATCATTCAATAGAATAAATAAAAATTAGGCTGACGACCAAACGACCCTTAAACAAAAAATTCTGGAATTAATAACGACAAAAATAAAATATTTAATATTCATTGTTTTTGGTCAGAACAACAAATCCCAACAATAACAACAACAACAACAAGAGCAAGAATGCACAACAACAAGAGCAAGAATGTACAACAACAACTCTGACTAGATATAGTGACAGGAAAAACTAAATAGAATCAACAGTAGGCAAGCAAGCAAAGAATAACCATTAGTTTTGCAAAATAAGCCCAAAGTGAGGGGTCTGATTGAAGGTAGAGAGAACATTGGCGCTTGTAGGCGTTTATGACGTTGGTGTCTCGTTTCAGACGGTGGCCAAAATTGTTGTTCGTGTTTGATTCAAAGCTGTATTTATTTTCATAGCCGAAATAATTTGGACCTTTTAGTTTCTGTAAATTGTTTAATATTTTCATTTTTTTAAAATCAACTTGCTTCTAAAGTTCTCAACATTTTCCCTAGTGATTACTAATAATGAATTTTACAAAAAAATATAAATGTCATCCGACGTTAAATGTATTGCTCATGAGAACATAAGAAAGGATGGAAAAGACGATTAAGTAGAGTGGAATGAAGAAAACATGATAAGGGCAGGAAGAAATTTACATCAACCGTTTTTGGAGATAGTTATGAAAAATTTAGGATAGAAAAACTTTTGAAGCGATTTTATTGCCAGATGGAAAAATGTAGACACTTCAAAACGGTAGGAAAGCTGACTGACTGATCAGTGACAAGGGCAACCTCATATGCACTTGTTTGCATCATTAAATGATGAGTTTAGCAAGATATAAATGCTATTCTTAACGATAGAGTCAAATTTTTCATAGAATCATCTTTAAAAATGTTTTCAAAGTAATGTGAATCTACCAAAATAACAGACATTAAAGAGATAATTTTATAACGGCGACTTTAATTTTTTGAAATGAAAAAGAAACCTGGTTGTAAGTGGCAGATGGAGATTGTGAAGTGGGGATGGCGGATTTTTGAACCTTCTCCATCCAAGCATGAATGCCCTTGTGCGACATTCCACAATCAGCGTGATGGTGGTGGTGGTGGTGGTGGTGAGGCGACGAGTGATTATTTACGTTGTGGTTTGTTTTGCCGCTGTTTGTGTCAGATATGGATCGTTTCAATCTGCATCGAAATTTTGTCATTATGGACATCCTCAGTAATTAATAAATTAATTATTAATTAATTAAATAATCTAAAATCAAATTCGAATCTGAATCGTTCTGCGTTTTAACAGAAGACAGTCTACATAATTTTTTTAAATAATTTCTTTAAACATTTCTGCAGTTTTGGAAACCACTGTTATCCATTGAGATAACGTATTCCATCCCATCACCACTTATACCTACAGGCATATGATACAAATTAATACATCTATACATTTCAAATTTTTTTAATCTGTTTACATATTTTGATTTCATTTGCACCTTCTGTAAATCATCGCACTTCTAACTGGCTGTGAAACTATTCAAACATTATTACTGAAGCAGCTCTTTAGAACTATACTTTTTTAAATTAATGCTTTGTCCGCATGCACTTACAGCTTTTAAATTGAAATATTTTAAAGATGTTATGAATCAAAATGCACGAAGAAAATTGAATAGATTTCCAACGCAGAAATACGCCCATACCTCCTATTGTTATTCCCATCTGCTGTGGCATCATTACCGAGAATATCAGCGTCAGTAGGCCGGTCGACAACATCCTCATCGGCGTAGATGATGGAATGGAAGGATGGCTTGTCCAGGTAGAAAATAGCCCTCTCGACAAAATATACACTGCCATCAGAAAGTTTAATCCTTCCAGTGAATACACCATCAATTATAGAGCCATATACGTATGAATTATTATTACCTGGTGGCAAGATGTTTAAAGCTGTCAGATTTAGATGATGATTAATAGAGATACCTGCTACGCTGCATCAGTTACATAGAGTTGTTAATCGTTATTTTGATAGATGAGTCAATGAATCGCAAAATATCATATAAAATTCAAATTAGACAGAACGTGAAAAAATAATATTGTTAAGTAATAAATATTAAATGAATTAAATTTTAGAACAGTCTTTATAATGTCTTCATTTAATTTAATAGAAGGTAGTAGATGGCCAATGGGTAACTTGCTAAAAAGAGTTGTGCTTACTGAAGCAGAGTACCCAGAGTTTCAACGTTTTTTTGTATAAGTGCAATTTTTGTAAATAACAAAAAACGCTGAAGTTACATACTAGATGCTTTCAGACTAGAATCAAACTTTATATAAATATTTATAATAATTATAAACACAAGATAGATTTTGCATTACAAGAACATTTTATCAAAAACACATGCACATGAAATCAGTCAGAGAGAATGATAATTGAACACAGATGCTGTATAAAGTAATGTGCAATACGCATTCATTAAATGCCCTGAATGAAATTAAATGATTATTTAATAAACTGCTATCGTGTGGTAGCACGCATCACAAAAAACAGGGTTGCAGATTATAGCAGTAGTGCCGTAATTAACATCCCAGATATTATGTTTAATATATTTATCTATTATTATTATTATTATTATTATTATTATTATTACTCTTCAACTCAAAAGAATATAAAACGTCTAAATATTACAACAAACTCAGAAATAACTTGCTCATACTTTTAAACAATTGAAAATAAAAAATAACACTTTTGAAGTTTCAGCGTTGGGTTTATGAAATTGTTTAAATTTATTACTCATCATCATTATTTGGTCTGATCAATTGTGTAATTGTCATATCTGGGCAACACCAACACCATCATCTTATGCCATTTCTACTGCGAGATAGTAACAACAATTGAATTGTTAATTTGAAACTTTTTTTCTCTTCTTGTACTCATTCAGTTTGAATGACCAGCTAGTATGCTGGTAAAATAATAATACTATTGCTATTAACAATAATGGTAATTATTACTATTATTGTTATCATTTTTATTATCATAATGACTATACTAAAATCAATTATGTAATAAAAAGATTTTCAGATAGAAAATGTAAAATGCATGTAAATTTTATTTCACCTTATAACTCAATCTGATAAAAGCAAGTCATGGCAGTTGCACCTGAGTTGACAATAACCATTTAAAAAATTTGCTAAAGAGAAAAAACCAAGTTTTTTCTCTTTAGCAAAAATATTTTAATAAACAAAATGCACATTATCATTAATTTCACTGCTGATAGATAGATCTTTAAATAAATTTACCACTAAAATTGATAATCTACATAGAAAATAGTGTAAGTAGAATGATAGTGTGAAATTTTGAAATACGAAACACTATAAATTGAATATTGTAAAGATATATATATATATATATATATGTATATAATAAATATATATATAAATATATATATATATATATATACATGATAAGAATAATTATAATAGCAATAATAATAATACAAATAATAATAGTAATAATAATAATAATAAGCACCGAATACGTAGCCAGAATAGATGTGGGATAGGTCCATTTGGCTGTCAACCTGGCCGTTGTGCCATAGTAGGGATGGGTGCTTCACAAATGTGCTGCTATCTGGCGTTAATATCAGCCTGAATGATCTGGAACGTTTATGAAACATGTTGCAAGTTTTCCATCATCATTACCGTCATCGTCAACAACCTCAACACCAATTTCAGCAGCATCATCATCGTCGTCATCATCATCAACATCATCATCATCATTATTGTCACCATCATCATCGTTATCATCACCAACATCATCATCATCATTATCGTTACCATCATCATCGTCGTCGTCGTCACCAGTTTCATCATTTCTTCCTTTACATGTCTTAATCATCATTATGAACATGACAAAAAACCATCAAAATCCACAAGAACTTTGCCATTATCAACATCATAATTGTTATTATTATTATTATATACTATTATATATTATTATTATATACTATTATATATTATTATTAATACCATTGGCAATGTTTCAATATAATAATTAGCATCACCATCTTCATCAACCCCAACATGGTAAGTAGCATCATTATTATTAGCAGCATTTACTGACTTCAGCATTTTTCATATTGCTGTGAAATGATTTGAGTCATTCACAACAGCCAACTTTCAATAGCCTCTTAAACAGTAAATAAAAACCATTTCACAATTCAATCCTTGAAGCATCTGATGACTAAAAAAAAGTTTGCCATTACATGATATTGCGTCTCAGGTTAGTACAATATCCATTGTTCCAATGGTTACTATAGTATAGATTACAAATTTTAAAAAACAATACATTATAACCGAGCCTACAACGTATGAAAAAACAACTAAATTGCCAATGGCCAAATCTTATTAAATATTTTAGTCAATTAAAGAGAACAACATTGTGTATTTGTAACTCAAAATCGGTTTTCTGGACCATTATAACACGGTAGTACAGGATTAAAATTCTATGGTGAAACATTCAACTTTAAATAATGGAAGATGAACAACATTCATGACGCTACTTGATTGTTATATGACGTCTCCTCAACAAAAAGTCGTAGAAAAAATAAAATTTTAGATCAACATTTCAATGACACCGAGCCAGAAACACAAGTGTTACACAAACATATAAAAAATTAATGACAATGCCACGTTTCGAAAAGCTGTCCAGGTTCTTGCAAACAACGTTGGCCACCTCCTCCCATAATACGTTTAATTAATCCTTGACCATTTAATTGTTTTGTTAACTTAAATAAGATCAAAAAATCATCCCAAATCAATACTGGATTTTTAAGCTGTCCATTTTTTATTCTCATGTTTGTTCCTTTTTTGCCTCACTTATCTCTCAGTTCAGCTGACCAAACAACCTGGGCCAAACATTAAAAAATACATAATATGGGATGATGCAATGTAGTACTAGATGTAGGATTGAACAGGACCTAGTTTCAGCACAAATCATCTTCAAATATCTACGAAAAAAATTACACTTCCACAGTTGACATGTCCTTGAGCTAATTCCTCTGTCTATCACTATCATGCAATTTCATTTGTCACTATCAGATAATTTCAGAGCTAGGTGATGAATAGCATATAATAATAATTTGAGCTAGATCCAGAAAGATTTTGTTAGTGTATTATGTTTCACTTTCTGTTTTGACACATCCACTCATTCATGCATTGTTCTGTTTTACCATTTATGGCTTGTTCTGCTCCACAACACGCCATCTGGATGCCAGTCAACTGGAAGAAAACTTTCAGCTATTGAATATTTAAATACCAATATCAGTCAAATGTGCCTTCCTATCAAAGACTCAACAGTGGATCCTCATTATGTGGATGGGATGGACAGAGAAAGATATTTTTATTTACAATGAAAACATCCTAAATAAAATTAACCAATAATATTTTGCAGAATGTTTACCAAAAGAATTAAAATCTAACTCATAAAACATGGCATCATGCTAATTATTTAATGAAGAGCTACTAAACTGCATGAATTCCTTAAACAATACTTAATTACTCCTATCAAAAAATTACTCCTCTCTATAGAAATACATCCCATTAAATTACTTAAAAATTATACATTCCTGCAGTTCTTCACACATTATCTCCAATGAGCAGTGCCATAAAACTTTAAGAAAGAAGAGGAATTTTTCAAATTAAAATTGCAAAATTGTTGGTGATTTGAAATACTTTAAGTTATGGTGGTAATGGTGTTGTGTGTACAAACATGGTGATCAGTGGATTATTATGATGAATGTGAATCCATGCATTTCCAGCCATGTTAAATCCAGTTAAACCATGTTAAATCCAGGCTTTATTTTAATGGACCAAAACTAACAATTCAACTTATTAAAATATAATATACCAAATTGAAAGACAAAAACGTGTTAATTTCTGCAGATGTGTTATCAAATCATAGTACTGACTGAGTTGGTTATATCTTTGAATTGTTAGCTGGTTATAACATCAAATAAATCTCACAAATAAGTTGCACAGTGTGCAAAAACAATTAAGAAAAAACTAAAGAAAAAAAATGAACCTGCCATGGGAATGAAACTTAATATTGATTGGTTTGTTGTCCAATGATCGTTTTGATCTAATATGTTGATTGTGAAGTGATTCAACATCATAATTTATTGGCTCGTAGTGCTGTATGTATCTACCAAGTCTTTTTCCTTCTAAAAATTTAATGGTGAATTTTTATGAAACTCTAGAAGTTCACAAAAAATGGCATAAAAATAATAATTTAATGATGAAATTAAATAATCCTAACTATCGTTCAATACTGTGTTAATAAACACAACTTTTAATAGAGATGCGTGGATGACAAGATAAGAAAAAAAAACACAACTGTTGATAGAAAGACTTAAAAATTGTTGAATATTAAGAGAATACACAGAACAAGGCTTCAAAATAATAAACAAAAAATTTGATTTAGCAGGGTGATGTCATAAATAAAATGATATTATCAAACTATCATAAGTTCTGACAATTATATTTCTTTGTAGATTAATAAACCCCAAATGGGAACTTTGCTATAAAATAATTTTAAAATAATTTAATTATGGAATCTAGTCTTAAATTTATTAAGACCTAATATTTGATAAAAAATAATTATGAATGGTTCACACTAAAAGTGAATCATTCATATTCAGCTAAAACTAGGTAAACATAAAAAACATGAAATAAATTAATGAAATGATTGTTTTTAAATTCAAGTATAAGAGCAAAAAATTTAAATTTACCAGTCTAAGTTTTCAAATAACTCAGTTTAAAAATAAAAAAAAAATTATTTAACTTATCCATTTTAATTTTCAACAAAAAATTTATGCCATAAATAAATACATTGATGTTTTTTGAGTTTTTTTTTCTAGTTTTTCTTTTGATAAATTAAAAAACTATACTACTATAGCAATTAACAATTAATAAAAAAAAAGATAAGATAAAAAAGAATATAAATAATTTTCTTTTAAATCATTTGACATTTACCTAATCCATGACAAACCAATGGTTTTAATTTAAAATAAAGAAGGTTGGAATTGAATTATATTATAAAGTATAAACAATAAAAAAGATTTTAATTAAAAAAAATCATTTTTAGATGTAATTTTTCTAACATTGATTATAAAAATTGAATCCATCAAGCAAGGGAATATAGTAAGTATAATAACTTTTTTAATTACTTTTAACTTGCAAATAAATGTAAAAATTTAAGTAAATAAATAAATCAAATAATACTAATATAATAATAATATATAAATATGTATTTGAAATAAAATTAATTCAATAATACTGTAACAATCAATTAAGACAAGATTTGATAAATAAACAAAAAACGGATAAAAAAAGAAAAGGAATAAAATAAAATTAATGAATAACATTTTTAAGAAGTCTAAAAAAAAGAAAATAAAGAGAACCTGCAGTTGAGGCATCTCTTGAAAACAAAACAATTGCAATCACGATTAAGATTTTCAGTTTTGTGTTGTTCGCAAGACTTAAAATATTTTCAGACATGATTTTTTATAAATTTTTTTACTAACTACTTTAAATATTTCGGTCGTTCATACAATACTTAAGGAAGTAATATTTACAATGTAAGAAGGCAAATGATGTGAAATGTGAAAAGTTTAGTAAAATTAGCAGTGTTGTGCGTGGTTCATCAGGTTACAGGTGTGCTACTTAGAAAAGTTTCAATAATTTAATTTATTTCTTCAATTGGTTATACAGCTGAGAAAAAGTTAATAATGTCAAATATAGTTTAAATTATTTGTCGTTTTATCAATTAAATAGTTACTCTGGTTATTCAGTTTTACAAATTACAAAAGTTATATGATTTTTGTCACAAGGAAACATTGTATTACGGTTAGGAATCGAAAATTACTGATTGATATAGACGTAGGCCTGGAATCATTTCATCTATGTAGAATAAAATAACTTTAGCCTTTTCTTGACATTCTACTCTTCTCCTTCTTGTTACTTCGTTAGTCTCATCTAGGATTGATTATTGTAACTCGCTCTATGGTCTTCCTGATTCTACGATCTATCCTTAAAGTAAAGCTTTTAACACTGCTGCTCGTCTAGTTGCTCCGTGCCCCTTTCTCTTCTCTTGCACTGGCTACCTATAAAATATAGAATAATTTTTAAAACTTGCTCATTTATATATAAGTCTTATTTCATTTCATTTTCAAAGTTTTATTCATAATCAACAATATATCAAATAAGTGAATAAAAGTTATGAAGTTGAATATGCGGAGACCGAATAAGACTGTTTGTCTTGTGGTGGCCACCGCAGGTAGATACATGAATAGTTAATGAAATAAAATAAGGAAAATAACTGAAGCAGAAAGATAATTGAAGATAAATAAGTAAATGTTCGTGTCATACATATATAGACATATAACTATGTAAATGTTCGCTCAGTACATATATAAACACATAAATGTTTAACCATTTATAAAGACCATTCATCCGCATCATTTGTTCTAGCGTATTCTTAATATAATATTAGGTGGTGGAGTCGAGATCCAGTGTCAATAAAAAAGCACGGAATTTTGACTTGAAATGTTGTAGGTTTATGATGGCTCTTAGATGGGGAGGTACAAGTTCTGTCCAAATTTTAGGACCTGTTATTTTTATGCTTGTCTGGATTAATTTGAGGCGAGTTTTGTAGATATAGAAGAGAGGGGTGTGTCTAGTGGTTGTAGATTGAACGGAGTTACTTAATGTGTAGAAGTTGATAAAGTGAGGTGGGAGAAGATTGTTGATAAATTTAAAAACGAATAAAGCAGAGTAGTAAAGACAGATGAAGTTAACTGGTAAAATTTTTTTTGCTAGGAAGAAGGGTTTAGTATGAGAATTGGGTTTGAGGTTAAAAATTAAACGTATTGATCTTTTTTGGGAAAGTATTAGGTTATTCAGGTGGCTTTTTGGACTATTTCCCCATAGTGTGATGCAGTAGGTTAGATAAGGGTAGATGAATGTGTAATAAAGCGTGCGAAGAGCAGAAAGAGAGAGTTTATATTTGATTTTGTAGAAGATGCCTGTGAGTTTGTTGATTTTGTCTGAGGTTGTAGGTGAGAATTCCATGAAAGATTTTCTGTGATGGTGATTCCAAGAAATTTGGTAGACAGGGTGCGGCTTATAGGAACACCATTAACTAATAGGTTTAGGTTAGGAGCTTGGTTGGTGAGTATTTTTGGGCCAAAAATAATGTATGCCCATTTCGAATAATTTATGATTAGTTTGTTGTTGGATAACCAGTTAGAGTATTTTTGGAGTTCAAGATTGATATGTTCAGAGCAATCTGGTAGGTTGTTGGAAGTAAAAAGAAGGTTGGTGTCGTCTGCAAACAGTACGCATTTGGTTGAGGGCGAAACATTGCAGAGGTCATTTATGTAGATAGAAAATAGAAGGGGTCCTAGTATGGATCTTTGTGGCACCCCGTGATGAATAAGAGCGTGCTTTGAATTGATGTTGTCCATGGAAACATATTGTGTCCGTGATGAAAGATAGCTTCTCATCCAGTTGTGAGCTGTGCCTCTTACTCCGTAATGATGTAGTTTGGATAGGAGTATTTTGTGATCGATGACATCGAAGGCTTTGGATAAGTCCAGGAAAATGCCAATAGAAAGATTTTTGTTATTCATTTCATTTAGTATGTGCTGAGTGAAGTCAAGAATAGCAAGCTCAGTTGAGTGGTTGGGTCTGAATCCGTATTGGTTATTGCAGATAGTATTGTTGGAGCAGAAGAAATTAGAGAGTCTTTTAAAGAAAAGTTTTTCAAGAATTTTTGACAGCGGGGAAAGAATGGAGATGGGTCTGTAGTTGTTAATGTCATCTTTGTTTCCTTTCTTGAATACTGGTATGATTTTTGGCTATTTTAAATGAGTCAGGAAAGATTCCAGTGCTTAGTGATAAGTTGAAGATATGATTAAGTGGTGATATGATAGAGAAAATTATGCTTTTGATAAGGAACATGTTGAGTCCATCGTCTGCATAGCTCTTTTTGTTTTTCAAGATATTAACAGTAGTTAATATTTCTTGTTCAGTAACAGGATATAGACAAATGGAATGGGGTGTGGATGGGCTCATAAAATCTGTAGGATTACCATAGCAGGGAGGTTGGTTTGAGAGTAGTTGACTAGCGATGTTTGCAAAGTGGGTGTTGAGAAGGTCACATATTTCTTGTTTATTTTCAATTGCTTGGTTGTTGATAGTTAGTTTGGTGATTGATGAGTTAGGAGGTTGCCTGTTTAGAATTTCTTTGATAGTGTTCCATTTTTGTCCAACATTGTTATGTGCGTCTTCAAGTTTGTTAGAGAAGTAGTCTCGTTCAGTTTTTCGTTTAATAGATGTGAACATGTTTCTGAAGCTTTTGTAGGTGGCAATGTTGCGGGTGGTTGGATATTTAAGGCTTATGATGTATAGTTTGTTTTTCTTTTTTGCAAGACTTAGAATGTTGTCATTGATCCAGCATTTTTTCTTTTTGTTTTTGACAGGACGGAGGGGGGCAAAAGTGTCTAGAGAGTGAGTTAAGATAGTATTCAAAACAGAGCAGCAGTCGTTGACATTTTTTAGAGAAGTCAAAGAATTCCAGTTGTAGTTCGATAAGAAATTGTTGATGTTGCTTATAGATTCTTCAGTTAGGTTTCTGAAGTGCTTTATAGGGGCATGGTTTGAGATTTCTGATTTGGAAGCGATGGCGAATATAGGGAAATGGTCAGATATGTCAGACAGAATTATTCCAGATAAGTGAGAAGTTAGATTGTTAGTAAAGATATTGTCGATGAGTGAGCAAGAAGAAGTTGAGATGCGAGTAGAGGAGGTTATAAGAGGTAAGAAGTTGTATGATGATAGTAGGTTAGAGAAGTCAGCAACGACGTTGTCACTGTTGAGTTTATTGAGGTCAAGGTTAAAGTCGCCAATTAAATAGCTCTTTATGTGTGGCTTGAATGTGGGTAAAATAAGTTCGAGCTTTTGGATTAAGATATTAGGGTCAGTGTTGGGGGGTCTATATACTGCTAAAATATTTACATGTGTGTTGTTTAATTTTAAATTGACACCAAGAAGGTCAATAACGGTGTCGTTCAGAAGCAAATTGTTTATCATAGAAAATTCAATGCCTGATCTGATGAAGATTCCGACTCCACCACCTATTCTGTCAGACCTATTTTTAAAAACAAAATTGTAATCATTCATAGGAACTAGTTTAGCGGATTCGTCACTCAGCCATGTCTCTGAAATAATAATAATGGGAAAAAAATAAGATAAAAATTTATTTAAAATTAAAATGTCAGAAATTTTATTTAAAAGACTTCTGCTGTTTATGTGAAGTAGAGGTAGAGGGTGATCATGATTGTTGATGTACTTGGCTTCTAGAATGTTGAGTAGATCTCTTGTGGTGTAGTAGGATGACTGTCTGGTGAATGAATCTAGGAGGTTCTTTGTGGGGTCGATGTGGGTGTTGTATGCGTTAAAGTGTTGATCATCTTCGTCGTTGTTTGATGGTTGAGGATGTTGTTGGATAGAATTGATTGTGGAATAAGTATTGTTAACAGCCATTGTCGTGATTTATTGATGTCGCAGAATTGACATCGGAGGGAGGACTCATCATCGATGAGGCTTGTTGTTGTTTATGTGGTTCGACCAGCTGAGAAGGGCCCATCGTGACTGGCTCGACTGGCTGAGTGGATTCTTCCGAAGAAGTTAAAATGGAAGCTACCTCAACTGTGTTTTCTACATGCTGATGTGAGTTGACCAGCGATGGTGTATTAATGCACAGAAGCAGCAAAAAGGCCAATAATACGCTTGGTGAGTTGAAAAAAACAGTAGTCAACAAAGACAAATAAATAATATGTTATTGAACTACGACGCAGGCATTTAAAGTAAGACTCAGTCAAATGGGATTTTAATTTTATCAATCAATCAATCAATCAATCAATCAATCAATCAATCAATCAATCAATCAATCAATCAATCAATCAATCAATCAATCAATCAATCAATCAATCAATCAATCAATCAATCAATCAATCAATCAATCAATCAATCAATCAATCAATCAATCAATCAATCAATCAATCAATCAATCAATCAATCAATCAATCAATCAATCAATCAATCAATCAATCAATCAATCAATCAATCAATCAATCAATCAATCAATCAATCAATCAATCAATCAATCAATCAATCAATCAATCAATCAATCAATCAATCAATCAATCAATCAATCAATCAATCAATCAATCAATCAATCAATCAATCAATCAATCAATCAATCAATCAATCAATCAATCAATCATTTAGCTTATAAAGCGCTATTTCCGCGATGTTCAACAGCGCTCCTCAATGAATTTTGAAAACAGATGGGTCTTGAGATCCGCTCTGAACTTCGCAAGTGATAGAGAAGTAGTCAGAGAAGTAGGTAGAGAGATCCAGAGAGAAAAAGAAGAAGAAGACGATCGTAAACCGGGGCGTTTAGGTTCAATTGATATATCTGAAAATACTTAGGAAATAATTTAGATTGAGACTTATACATGAACGTGCAAATTTTAAAAATTATTCTATATTTTATAGGTAGCCAGTGCAAGAGAACAAGATGTAGAGATATATGAGAAAAGAAAGGGGCACGAGCAACTAGACGAGCAGCAGTGTTAAAAGCTTTACTTTAAGGATAGATCGTAGAATCAGGAAGACCATAGAGCGAGTTACAATAGTACCCCGAAAGTAAGAGTAGAAGAGTTAGAAGTAGAATTATTGAGAACAACAGAAGAAAAACGATTACAGAGATAAGAAGAAAACCAAGATAGACAAAAATCAGTAATATTAAAAGAATGATGCAGCAGTCTCAAGAGAATAGTATGGTCAACAGTATCAAAAGCCGACGAAAAGTCAAGAGCAAGAAGAGGAGTAAGATTACTATTGTCACTAGAGTGGATATCATTGTGTATTTTGAGTAAAGAAGTTTCAGTACTGTGAGCAGGTCTGAAACCAGATTGAGATACAGGTAGCAAGGAGTTAAAGTAAAGAATTATTAAATAAATTATTGTCTTCACATTTTAATTTTTTTTATAAAACGTGATTTCATAAAATTTGACCTTAATAACGACTATGTTAATAATATAAAATGTGATTTCATTAGATGGTAAACAATTTTGGCGGTCAGGTAAAAAGCAAGTACCAGTTATTATATAGTAAGATGTTAAGAGAATAGGGAAATGTGGTTTTGAAGGAAGGTTGTACAGTACAACAACGTAATGTAACGTAACGTACACATCGTGCACATCGTGCACATGCATCGTACGTGATTCGAACCTATGTAGAGTAACATAAGTAAAAGTAAACAACCTGCTTACAACCTCACTCAATTTAAATTGGTTTGTGTGCTATGTACCGTTCACTTTCGACTGAACCTGTCTCGCGAAATGTTTTCGCTTTGAAATTTTGACTAGTCAAAATTTAAAAAAATAACTTTCTTTGTCAGCAATAAAAAGAACTACCTACGAAAAGCAGAAGCAGAAATATAACATGGCGTCGAGTTCGTCTTCATTGCAAGATAAAATTGATGATTTAGAGGCTCGTTTCAAGAAGGCTGAATCAGAAGAGAACGTTGGCAACAAATCGACCGAGCAAGACGCCGCTTCTAATAAGCGCACCGACCGACTCCCCAAGAGTGTAAATTTCAGTCTAGCTAGTCCCTCTCCTAGGAAATGCAGCCGCCTAAGTCAGTTTTTTAGCTTTTTTTTATAATATGCTTTTTTTGCTTTATCATTGTCGGACTTATTAGATTTTTTTGACTTTTAGTAATTTAGTTAGTAGTTTGTTAGTTAATTTTATACTATTCTTAAATTAAAATTAAAATTTAATTAGACTGTCAATTTATTAAATCAAAAATATTATTCAACTAAGGTTTTTTAATTTAATTTTTAATAGTTTGTTAATTAAATTCTATTTTAAATAAATTTTAGAAGGTAATGTTAAATTAATTGAGTTAAACTGTTTTAAATCCTTTTTTTTAATAAATTTTAGACAGTTATTAATTTAAAAAACATTTTATTTTCAATAAGTTAATTAATAATTGCTTCTTCCTTCACTGCAGCTGACAGTGCTCAACTTTCACAGTCTGCACCAAATCGTCCAAAGGCAGCTTTATCTTCACCTATAAAACCTCCTGCTCCTCATTCTGCAGAAAACACACCTTTTAATTTGCAGTGTCCCAAATTACGACGACCCCTCCCACCTAGTGGTGCACAACGTTTAGTTACACCAGGAAATGTGACCACTCTTCCTTCAGAGCAACAGGCAGCTGAAACAACCTCTCCAACAGCTGTTTTTCAATTAGAAACTCCTAGCCCGGGGTCCACCAATGAATTTGCTGTTAAAAGTTCTGCCCGGGTGTCAAATTCAGCTAGTAATAGCCCTTCAACGGCTGCAAATACAGATGTCATAATTTCAAGACCCCGATCAGCCGGAAACTTGGGCAACTTACCACTGGGTGGACAACCAAGGAAGAAGCCTAATTTCCATATCCCTTTTGCTCCAGTTGCCAAATCTCAAAAAAGGTTTGATAAATATGAATTTATGTATGATCAACTTTTTTTAACTGGTGTCTTTCATGATTAGTTCAAAAATAATTTAATGAGTTTGATTTTTAATAAGTACCAAACTGGAATTTTGTATTTTCTTGTATATAAAAATATTTGCAATCAAGTATAAATATGAGTTTGGGCAGTGGGTTAAAAATACATGCTGAAGTTATAAACCTGCTTTTGCTGCTTTGGTGATCTAGCAAGCAACTTGTTTGATAATATTCTTGAAGGTGTGATGTGCTGTTGAACAAATATTTTTTTTACATTTCCCTTGAAGATGAGCAGTGAGCGTAGATGAGCACCATTGTGTAGATGGAATTTCGTTTTCATTTTATCTTTAAAAATTACAAAATGACTGGTGACAATAATGAGACCGTACTTATAAAAAAGAGTTAAAAGGAAAAAAAGAAAATTTTTGAATAAAATTTTGTTTTGTTACTAATTATTGTAAAAGGTTATCAAAATATATCATATTAATGAAATGTTTATAATATAATATTTGAATATTTGCAGCGTTGAAATAGAGAACAAGTTAAAGGAAATTATGAAGCTGGCAGGATTGTTGACTATTGATGGGAAGGTCACTCATTGATTATTTTTAAAAAGTTTTGTTTTATTTCCCATGCTTTTTCTTCATTTTATTTTTCTCTTGATTTGTTTACAAAATAATTGCCTTGCTTGCTTCATAGTAATACGTGGAACCGAATGTTAACCTACATTTTATAAGCCTCACAAATTGAGCGCTGCATGTTTTGAAAAACTGAAATGCTCCGACCGCTGCTGCTGCTGTATGAGCATGTGCTGTAAAGGATATGTTCTATTGCAGTTACATCACAATGTTCATCACAGTTTCTATTTATTTCATTCAGTAGGACAGCCACAAAAGAAAAATAATTCTTGCCAATGGGACACTCTTAGCCAGAATTGTCAAAATTTAAAATTGATATTAAAACTTGTGTCTATATAAGCTTTGAATACAAACATGTCAGGCTAAAGAGATTGGACACTGGAGTGCACAATTAATCTTTTTATAAGATTTTGTATTAAATGCTTGAATTGTTTGAGTTGGTACATGACAATGTGTAGTTTAATCATATGCGTGCAGTTCTAAACTATGATGCGTAAATTTTTTTTTGTAATGAAATACTCCTAAAATGATGTACAGGATGTGGAAACTGGCATAGCTGACATGGAAGCCCTCGGAGAATTGGGTCATGGAACTTGCGGTCACGTGATTAAAATGGTGCACAAACCAACTGGTGCTGTCATGGCTGTCAAAGTATGTGTACATCATGTTGCACATTTGTGATTATGTTGTTGTTGTATGTATCATGTTGCACATTTGTTGCTGCTGTATGTATCTTGTTGCACATTTGTTGCTGTTGTATGTATCTTGTTGCACATTTGTTGCTGTTGTATGTGTCATGTTGCACATTTGTTGCTGTTGTATGTGTCATGTTGCACATTTGTTGCTGCTGTATGTATCATGTTGCACATTTGTTGCTGCTATATGTGTCACGTTTCACATTTGTTGTATATGTGATGTTTGCTTTGTTTGCGTTTTTAGCCGTATCAATTTTGTCACATACTTTTAAATGAGGTAATTTTTCATCAGCAAAAATTATTTAAAGAAATTTTTGTTGAGTTGTATTGTTTTCAATTCTCTGTTGAAAGCTAGTATCATTGTACATGTACATACCTTGTTAAAATTGTTTAATTTGTGCTCTTCATGATCATTACAAGCTCATTCAATTTGTTGATATATTTTGTTTATACTTTTTTGGTATTATTTATAAAAAAGATTCATTTTCTAAACCTTTTCTAATCATATGTTTTGCATTGAACATGAATTTAAAATCCTTCCAAAAATTTCATCCAATAAAGAGTTAATTAAATTAGAAAGTTGATGTTAAATTGTGAAGCAAATGCGAAGGTCATGTAACGATGATGAGAACAAGAGAATCATCATGGATCTCGATGTTGTTATGAACTGTCACAGCTGTCCTTACATTGTTTTGTGCCTAGGCACCTTCATTACTAGCGTCAGTATTCATTTTTATTCTATTCCATCTAAATTTTTATTTTGCGTGTGACGATGTTTAATTTAGGAGACTTTTAAATAAAAATTACCTGTTTATTTGTTGCTCTGGGTATTGTAGGTTATTATATAAGCTAAGATGTTTTTCATGGATTGGATGGCGTTTTTTTGCAGTAAATTCAAATTTATTACGTAAATAATAAACTCAATTTTTTCTCACTTTTTCATTGATAGAACATTTAATTCAAATGGCTATTTATTGCTATGCTAATATGCATGCATGTAGAGTTTATACAGCTGAGTTTGTGTGTGACGACATGATGCAATATATATATATATATACGTTGTTGTTGTTGTTGTCAGTCTGATGTGTGGATATGCATGGAAATAATGGCGACCTGCTTGGACAAGTTGATGAAAAAGTTAGGAGCCATTCCAGAGAAGATTCTTGGAAAAGTTACTGTGGCGGTTAGTTTCGTCATATGTTCATTTGTTCATTTGTACATTTATTTGTTCATCCGTTTGTCCATTCACCCGTTGATTCATTTGTTTATTCAACTGTTTTAAAATGTATTGTTAGTCGTTTGCTTATTTATTTTTCTAATAGCATTTTTATAATTTTGCCAAATGTTCTCACATTTTTTTTGTTTTTTTTTTTTGCTTAACAATTTCAATAAAGTGATTAAAATTAATTTTTTGGATATAATTTGTTGATTAAACAATGCTTTGCAGACATTAAATGCCTTGAATTATTTGAAAGAATCACATGGAGTCATTCACAGAGGTATCATTTTTTATTCCTCTTTCTACTTGGTTGCTTTATTCTTCATTTTATTTCTTAATAGCGTTATTTTTTTCTCCATTGATTCAATTCTTTCCCTCATTTTTTATTACTCAAGTTTTTAATTTAATTTTTCAATCGGCTTACTTTTTTCAGTTGTTTTCTTATTGCCCTATTTCTCTGCTTCATTGTTTCACATTCTACATGTTGTATTCACTCCATTTTATTTCATAATTATTTTCCACTTCTTCCTGCCTTCAAATTAATATTTTGTTATTCATTTGCCGTGCATTTTACCAGCAAACGGACATATATAAGCTAAGTTCTGGTCAAGCCCTACATTTTTCTCATTTAATTCTATTTAATAATGAATGATTCATGGATGCATTTAAAATGACATGAAGAGCTCATTTTTGCATAGCTTATCTTATTTTCATTAGATGTTAAGCCATCGAACATCCTGCTAGACGAGAGAGGTACTTTCAAGTTGTGCGACTTTGGCATCAGTGGCAGACTGGTTGACTCCAAAGCCAAGACGCGTAGTGCTGGGTGCGCTGCCTACATGGCTGTTGGTGTCTTTCTCTACCTTCTTTGATGTCTGTTAATGAATCATTGTATATCTTGTTTGATGTGTCATTGTATCTTGTTTGATGTATGTTTTAATGTATCGTTGTATCTTGTTTGGTGTGTGTTGATAATAATGTTATAAATTCATACTTGTTGGATGTGGTACCATGTAATATTTGATGGTTTGTGCCATTTTTGCATGGTAGTCCAAATTTGTGATCATTTAGTGTCTCTGTGTGTGTGTGTGTGTTTTTTTGTTGGTTTGCATATTTGTTTGTTTGTCAAGTGTTAGTAGATGTTCACATTTAATTGTTTATATTTTGTTGTTCATTGTATGGTGACAAATAATTTTCTTAAAAACTGTGTAATTATTTGTTTGATTTATTTTTTTCTCGTAATGTTTTTTGAAATTGCTCACCTTTGGATTGTTGAATTGAAGTGCATTTTCTTTTTTTCACTTAATAATAAACAAATATTAATAAAAAGTATTGGTAGGCGTGAATAAAATAAAATTGTTGACAACAACTTGACGGAATAAAAACTCATATAATTTTGAGTATAAAAATGTTGTTAAATAATTAAATAATTTGATATATTGATGGTTTCAGCCCGAGCGCATCGACCCGCCAGACCCCTCTCAACCCGACTACGACATCAGAGCTGATGTCTGGAGCCTCGGACTCACACTCGTTAGAATCATTTCTTTTTTTTTACATTCAATTCAGCTGTTTATTTCACAGCATATATTGATTTGCTGGCGTTGATGATGTTTGGCTGGTTCTGCTGTTGCACAGTGACCAGGTTCCAGTGTATATAGCTATTCATGTTTAACATGCAATGTGCGTGATGGTTGCATTCACGCACATCCAACTGCTGTGTGTGTCTGTGTCTGTGTGAGTGTTATTGGTATATCTGAGAATAAATTAGTAAAAAATTATTAACAGTCTGATAATAATATTTCTCTACGATGTGTAATGTAAATTGTTTGTTTTCTCTAACATTCCTAAATAATTGAATGACTGAAATTTTGAAATGATGTGATCGGCTGGCGACAGGTGGAACTGGCAACTGGTGAGTTTCCTTACAAGAACTGTACGACGGACTTTGAGGTCTTGACAAAAGTTTTGCAGGATGAACAACCTCGTCTGCCACCAGGCCGTGGATTTTCTATGGATTTCGAGAACTTGGTCAACTCATGGTATGATAAAGTTTTATTTTCTCTATAAAAAAATTAGGTTTTAATAAAAGTATTTTTTGACATTATTTTATATTTGCGTATGTTGATACCATCAAAGTTATTAGTATAATATAAACATACGTATCATAGATTTCATAGACATGTCATCATCACAACCATGTTTTGATGTTTTGTTCAATGCGAGTTGTCTAGTAAATCCATGCTTGTTAATTATAATTTTAATTTGAGTAAATCTTTCGATTTTTGATTGTTATCACGATTGGCCATCCATTTTCAGTTTATTGATCAGTTTTTTTTATCTATACAGACTTCACTCACTTTCCAAGTATGGACTTAAACTTTACACACTCAACACTGCCCAACACTTTTCACTGTCCAGTAATCAGTAAAACGTATTTACCTTTCTCCCATCCTTCTCACGCTTCAATGGCGTCTCTTGTTCCTTTCAGAAGCCATTTTGCGTTTTTGTTATTTTCATGTTCCGATTCTCGCCAGTTTTTATATGAACATGCTAACTTTGTAGAAAAATTGAAATAGATTAGGAGCCAAATCATTATTTTATTCAATTTATATATATATATATATATATATATATATATATATATATATATATATATTATAGATTAGAAGCCAATTCATTATTTATATGTTCTAAGGCAATGCATTTTGTACTAATTTAATATTATTATTGACGACCTGATGATGTTATTTATTGATATATTTGTTTTGAAACAGTTTAACGAAAGACTATCGATACAGGCCGAAATATCCAAAACTGCTTGTGAGTTTTTAACTGAATGAGATTGAAATATTTGCATTCACTTAACATTAAATTTCATTGAATAAAACAAATTCTTACTCTTGAATTGCCATTCAAACGTGGTTCACTAATGCATGTTATGGTCACAATTTATCAATTACGAACTTAACTTTTTCATGCTTTTTTAATTCTCTTTTTCGACCAGATTAGGTGGAAAAATTATTTAGCCATTTCTTTATATTTTTTTACTCAACCTGTTTCGAACATTCTTCCATGATGCCAACTGCCTCCACTATCGACGTTTCCTTAAATTAGTTACATTCCACGTACATTACATTTTACGTACATTACATTCCATGCACAAGTAATCTGTATTTGATTTTTATTTCTTCCATTGTTCAACATGCCTCACAGTGCACGCCATGAGGTTATCTAATTGTTTATTTGCAGTAATTTTATTTATAAAGTTTTCCATAGAGGTTGTTGGTGTTTCATTCGAACAGTTTCTTCCAAAGTAAGCTGTGTAGCGAAATAATACTTTCCTTTCTGAGAGCCGATGTATCTTGTGTGCATAATCCCTGAAAACTGGCATTTTGGAACCTTTTGACTGCTTAGATTCTTGGAGGGCTGCGATGTGAATGCTGTGGTCTTGTGTGCGTGTGTGTGTTGGTTAATGTTGCTGGCTTCGTGCACTCACTTGCTACAGCGCCAGTGACTGCCTGCTGACTGCCTCCACGCTCCCTCCACCATTGCCCATCCAACGTGCTTCTGCGAGTGCTGTGAGAGATTTACCGAGTTTATATGGTCACGCATCATCTTCACTTTCATTACATCAGTTTTTAACCGTTTTAAATAAATTTATAAAACTTTTTTCATTATGCTGCTGTAAGTCACCCTTAACCAAAACGAAACAACAGGCACCTATAATACGCAACATATTATGTTATCCTTGCGACTGAATACTTTCTGCGCTGGTTCGTTTGAAGCTGATGATGCCACTTTTGTCTCCTCTCTAAAACTAAAAAAACTGCCTCACTTTTGCATGTCGTCACAAAAATGTTTTTTATGTAATGTTATTAGCTGTTGCAAAAATTGGTAGGATTCTATTTTCTGAAGTTCAAAGTTTAAGAACTTGCGGTTTTTATTACTAAGTGTTTTAAATTTATCGTTATAAACGGTTTGTTGATTTGCACAAAAATTAACTAATTAATTGTTTAATTAACTGATTAATTAATTGATTGATTGATTGATTGAATGCAGATGCACAATTTCGTGAAGCGCTACTCGACTCTTCATGTTGATGTAGCAGGCTGGTATGAGGAAGTTACCAGAAGGCTCAGTCCTCCTGGACAGCCAAGGCAACATGCTGATGACAGTTGTAATATTCTTCATGGCGGCACAATTTCCAGCAGTTCTATGGGCAGTTGTAGTGAAGCAACTGTTTCCAGTAACACAACTGCAGTATTTTCAACTGGTGCTCTCGCTACCAATGTTTTGAATCTCACCCAACCCTCCCCTGTTCCTCCACGCAAATCATTGACCACTCTTCATTCGCCCTGGAAAGGTTCTTCAGCGGCATCTTCATCTGAGCAACAGCAGCAACAACAAAAGCAGCCAAATGTTTCCAATGTTGCTCCACTGCATGTCCGACAACTGCAGCAACGTAACTCTCTGGTTCTTCCTCCCCACTCACTTTCTCACCTCACGTCATCATCATCCTCCCAGTCCACATCCTCCTCACCGGTCCCATTCTCATATCCCGACGTCAGGCGATTTGATCCGCTCTGCACGGACGCCTTCACTCCAGTTTCATCGTCACCACTAGCATCAACAATGGAGTGGACGATGTTCGGCACAGACGTGGTGGTTTCGTCGTCACCAACTGGTGATAGCAGCACTCACAGTCGTTCGTCGATTTCAAAAACCGGCTCGCCCTTCAGACCATCCGGCACATTTTCTTCCTCCCTCTACATGGTTCCTCAGCAACACTTTCCCGGCCACCCTCCCTCTTCTCAGACATCATCATCATCATCACCGGCATCGTCCTCGACACACGGTCAACATGCCAGCTCAGTCAGCATAGGACATCCGGGGACGTCGTCACCATCATATATTCAACGTCGACAACAAATAGTGACGCCTTCTTCGTCGTCGTCATCTTTGCAATCCGACCAATCACCGAACACTTGCGCTACCCCTTTTTCAGCTCCTCCAATGCGATCGTCTGTCTGGTCACCTGACAATAGTAATGTTCTCCAACCAACGTTCTTCTCATCGCCATCATCCTCTTTGCCATACCACCATCAGCGTCCTCAACAGGCGAGTGAAACAACCAGAAGCGTCATGACGGCATCAGTTAGCATCACGTTGTCCCATCCGTCTGCTCGGTCATCATCAGTCGCATCTGCATCTGCACCATCGCCACCATCGACGATGGCGTTCACTCAGATGAGTCATGCTAGTCATTATTCACCGTCATCATCTGCAACGTTTGTTTGTCCGCCAACGTCCCCACCGTCATCGGCCGGTCAGTTTTTGCACGTGGCATCTTCAGCGCCGTCCTCCGCCGCGTCGACTACTACAACGTCACCGTCGTCTACGTCTGCCGTCGATAAAAGACATTTTTCGCATTTCACAAAGTTTTAAGATGTTCAGATGTTCGGCATCCTCATTAGATCTCTCTTCAACTAACTATTTGTTTATGAATTAATTCAATTTATTGTTTTTTTTAGATATTATTTTGTGCGTGCATTCGTGTCGGCCATTTGAATATCATTGATATCCTAAAACCTATCACATCATAAGAAAGAGACCACAAGACCATCTTAGCTGACATGCATCACGATATGAATTTCAATCACTTTCATCAATATCATATTTTTAATAATTTTCACTTATATTCGTTTTATCATGTAATGATAGTTTAATTTTTATACCGTTCTGTTATTAAACACGACGAGATGTTGGTTTAATTTAAATATGTTCAGTTCATATATTTCAGCAATCCATTCATTCCATTCAATAACGTTCATTTAATTTGCAATATCGAGATATTTTTATTAAGTTTACATGCAATTAAATGTTATTTTTATTTATAAGGAATAATGTACTTTCATTTTCGCAAACATTTTTTGACGTGTTCCTGAGCACAAAATATCACCCGCTTGCAACTTACAAACGTTTTACTGCTGCTGAACAATCCTTGGTCTGTGTGTATATATGCCACACACACACACACGCACACACACACCTTTATATATATATATATATAAATATATATATATATATAAATATATATATAACATGTATATGCATATGTATATATATGTATTATGTATATGTGTGTGTGGTTTGTATTTAAATGAATGTTGGGCATAATGTTACGAAATGTATTATGAACAACGCAGTTTGCCACTTTGCTATGATGTCAAATGAATGACGCGCTGCATGTTTCGTGATAATGTTTCTAGACTTTCGTATTTATGGCAATCTCACTGACACACCACACAACCTAATGGGCATTTGTGCACTAATTTTTAAGCAAACCGTAATTTAATGGTTGGCATGTTGGCATAATAATTTAACATTTCATGGTTCCCCCAAAGCAGCTTGATGTACCAAGCGAGACCTGTTTGTTCTTTAAAGCGCGAGTGCATGAACTAATACAATGCAAAGATGCTTTGATGCCTTCTTATATGACTCAAGCTGTTCTGGTTCCAACATTTGATATGTGTGTTCTTGTCAATATGACCTCTTCACTGGTTCCATAGTTTCCACGTGCAATCATTTTCAGGTGTTCATCCTGCCTGTTAACTGCATCAGTCTTTTAATCCATCAACAACTTTCAATTGTTTATCAGCATGAACTTATTGCCATATTTATTTAACGTGGCTAATTAGTAATTTTTAATCCTATATTAGTTGCAGGGATTCTGCACTTTTAAACGAAGATATGAACACGTTATTTTTATTAAGTGTTGATTGACTTACCGTCACCGTGTTTTTTAAATGTTTAGAGTGATTTTAATTTTTCATCAGTGACGGATGGCAAGGAGCAGCTGCGCAAAAGGCTCCATGCATAAACTTGCCACTTTAAATAACTCAGGCAAGATTATTACGTGCTAAATACGAGTGGAGCGTGCTTGTGTGTGCGCTGTTGTGCCATGCGTGCATATTATTTACATTTCTTTCTTGCATATATGCATTTTTTTCATTATTTATGAACATTTTTTTCGTGTTATTTTGCATGAGATACGCGAGGTCGTTTTCATCGTTTCATTTGAATGTTCATCAAAAGTTTGTTTTGTGTTTTTGGTCGATTTTTCTTCAGTTTCATAATTTTTTGACTTACAATGATGCTACGTTGTCCTACAAATTTTACAGTCTTCAATTAATATTTTAAAAATAAATTTGTATGTTTAATTTCGTTTGAACTATTACGAATTGATGTTGTTTATTAATTGGTTCAATGGACCACGCCGAGTTCATAATTTATTAACTTCTTATTGTGTGTAAACAGAGCACGCAACCCATGTTGTTTCAAAGCAAAAATCAAAGTTCCATGAGATTAAATTCTTTAGAACTCAGGGTCTTCTGGTTTCCATTACGTATCATTTTGTGATCTTCACTCGTAATTGTGGCGAGTAATTGAAGAAGATACTACGTTGAGGGGACTGCTTTTGTTTCCTAGATTTTAGATTTATATGGTTAAGTTTTTTTATTACATTTTATGTGGATTTTATTTTTCAATCGTGGTTTCATTGGCTTAATAAACATATTATAGACAATTCTTTTTTAATTCGTTTAAAATTATTTCAACTTAAGTACAGAATATTAACATAGAAATTGAATACAGTACTTGAACTTAACATTGAAGAAAACGCATTTGCTTCGTTATAAAACCTCCCAGAATGAATATTTATCTGCTTAAGGAAGTTTCTGGTGTAAAATATAATTAATGTGTTAAGGCAAAACTTCAATTAACTGTATAATGGAAAAATATGATAAGACGATTCCAGCTCAAAATTTTATAGGTTCATGATTAAAAAGGAGCTTCATGGTTATACCTGTTTCAGGAGATGTAGCGTGCATCTTTGAAGCATGAAGGTGATGGACCTCTTAGACATTTGTTCAACACTATCTATTTTGGAAATCTTTGAAAAATAGACATTAGCGTCACTTGTTGCAAACGAAGCTTTTCCGAGTTGAAGCTGACCAGACCACCTCCGTTCCACGTTGTGTAAATTGCGGCCACGAACTTTAACACTTGTCCATAAAAAGAAAAACAACTTGACAGTATCGATTTTGTAAATTAAAAAAATCGAACAAAACGCCTGAAAAACAAATTTTCAGAAATTTACAATTTGTTTGAATTAAAAAAATTAGATTGTTTACAAACTTAGTAATTATAAATTGGAGGGTGGCAAATTAAGTATCGCCCAGGTGACCTGGAATCAAATCCAGCCCCTGGCTGATTCTCATGTAGGTTCGTTTGCCTCTACTTTGTTGCGCATGGTTCTGTTCGAATGTTTGGACGAGCACCGCATTTATGAGTTCACCGAAAAAGTTTCATTTTCTCATTCAAGAGAGTTGATGCGTTGTATGTGTTGCAAGTTTTTTGCTACGCGGTGGATATTTTGTTAAATTATTTTGAAAATAAAATTATTTTAAATAAGGATACCTGCATAATAAATATACCTGTTGAAAATAATTGATAGCTGGTCTAATGGCCACAAAGTGGATGTGACTTAAGCAGAGGTTTTTCGAAAAGCGCTCGACGAGTTACCTTACCTTACCTTACAATTAGATTGTTTACAAACTTAGTAATAAAAAATTCACCTACAATTATCTTACAAGTCCTTTTATTTTGAAAACTACAAATCCATAAAATTATTAATGACGTTTCATGGTTGGTTTAATAATTACTCGAGTGGTGAATTGTAAAGTTTTGATAAATGGAATCGATTCATCAAGTAAAAGGACTTAATTTGTTATACTTAAAGATGCAAGCACACAAGGGGTGGTTTCATTTTTGATTTTCATGGTTGATTTTTTGTGGTCTGTAAAGACGAGCAAGTAAATTTGTTCTTCTTTGCTAACGACGCCGTTTACGTCTGAAAATGTCATTCATTTTTCGAGAGCGTGTAAACGATTAACATCCTGTTATTTTTCAATCATATTATCAACCATCGCATCAAATAATGATCGTGTAACTCAATTCATCATCATCATCATCATCGTTGTTGCAACCGTCATCTTCTCAACAACATCATACTCAACTTAACATCATTTTCATGAAGCGAACGCTCATCCCATTTTGTATTCAGCAGACGCCATTCGAGAACACGTTGTTAATGTGACGTACTAATTGACGACTTTATGACTCTGGACTTAGGTGGCTTTTATGATCCAACATAGGTTCGCTCACTTATTCTTCATTTCTTCTTCACTTGCTCGCTCGCTCTGCATCTGGAAAGTCTTTTATCATCTCCATCATTTCTGACATCATCGTGTTTTTTTGCCGTTGTTGCTTTTCTTGGTTTTCTTTTCAGATCCAATGCTCAATTCCAACGTATGCCTACGCATGTCTGCGTACTTTTTAGTTTGTACACGCACGTGAGAAAATTGCGGTTTACAATGACTATTTTTTTTATACGCAACATGCGTGAATATTTGAATGTGGTGCATTTTTGTCCCATGCATTTTCGTATATGCATTTATGTTTATCACGCGTTATATATACACGTTTGGAACTGTAGAATTTATTACACGGACTGCTTGCGTCGTGAAGCACGGCTGAACGGCATTCAAAGAACAAGAACTTAGCTTGATGATGCCTGAACGCAGCTTGCCTGCATCAATTTGGGGTCCATTTGCTCTTTATGATAGCCCAAAGAATGGGAGCCGTAAAATGTGTTCCTTGCGTAATAAACTGCACAGCTGCTCGCATGGGATGGACGGATGTTGTAGCAGGCAGGTAGAAGTTTTCAAGGAGACGACATGATGTGCCCTTTCTATAATTTAATTGAAAAAAAGTGCATCCATTAATTTTTTAATTTTATCCAGTTTGTGAAGGATGTTTTGAAATATTAAAATAAAATAAATAAGGTTCGGCAATATACTAAAAATAAGGTTCGACTCATCAAAATTTAAAAAAAACATGATCCATAAAAGAGTTTACAATTATTCGATAGTAAACAAGGTTACAAAATTAAAAACTGAGATATCAATTTAGGCAAATTTTTATGCAAAAGAAAGTTCAAATTTGTATCTGCTGACGGTTTACGTACCTGCGTATTTGCTTTCTTTGTTTCATTGCCTTCATTTACGTTTTTTAAATTTATTAGAAGAGAGATCAAATAAGTATAAATGTTTGCATCTTTTTATAAACGTGATTTAATTTTATTATCATTGTCTTTAAAACAGGTCTATTTGATTACTAATAGTATTTGGAACATGTAATTATATTTTCTGTTTCCTTAACGCAATGATTCCAAACCAGTGGGTCACAATCCCAGTTGGGACTTCCTTGGAAGTGTAGCCAGTACAAAAATTTTAAAAAATTCAGAAAATAAAAAGGCATTTGTTAAAATTTTACAAATCTTAATTTTCACAAATATTTTGATGACAAAGCTTGGATTCCACAAGCGGCATACCTGTCAGACATATTTGACCACTTGAATAAATTAAATTTAAAACTCCATGGCAGAGACATAAACGTATTAATTTTTAGAGACGTTCAACAGACTTTTAGTCCAAAACTTCAAAACTAGAGAACTTGAGAACCATGATTTTTTGAGCACGATTGAAGAATCGGATGAGATAATTGAAAGTGATTTAATGATCATCTCCAATCTATGGACAATTTCCTTGTTAGTTTTATTAAACTAATCATGTTCATGCTCATTAATTTTTTTTAATAAATTACATTGAACATCTGGGTGCTGTTATTCGCATATTTTATGAATTTTTACACTGAAGAAAAATTAATGGAACAATCGATAAAAATGTTGTGTGTATATGTTTATTAGGGATTTAAATTGAGTCTTGTAGGTTATATGAAGGTGTAAAATTAATTATTCATGAGACTCTTACACACACGCGTTTACGTGCACACAATGCTTGCACACGCACAAACACAAAACAACACAAACACACCACACACACACACACACACAGACAAATTCACACATATGCAAACACACAGGCCGGCACAAATGTGTTTATGTATATATTAATAGTTCCTATCGTGAGCATTAGGTAAAATTTTTATGCAAAAAAAAGTTCAAAATTTTTCTGTTGATGGTTTACGTGCCGGAGTTGCTGGTTTCCTCGTTTCGTCGCCTTCGTTTTTGATTTTATTAGAAGAGAGATCCTATAAGTAAAAATGTTTACATCCGTTTATAAACACGATTTAATTTTATTATCATTGCATTTGGAATTAATTTTCTTATCACTGCAATGGGATTTAATTTAATTTTTTTATCTCTTCTGAATTTTGAAAAATGTGGAACTACTGGCTACCTTTCCGAGGAAGTCCCAAATATGAAATAAGATCGCGACCCACTGGTTAGGAATCATTGCGTTATGGAAACGGAAGATATAATTACACGTTCCAAATGCAATTATAATTTCTAACTCTGCTGGATTATTGCAGATGCGGGTACATTTGATATCATATTGGACTTTCAGCCTACACCCGTCCCTCGAGTAAACGCATCTGAATAACAAAATTGTTGCTACTTTTGTGCTCTCAAATCAGCTGCAACGTGAGGTAATAGTTGTATAAAAATTGCATTTCAAGGGTGACATAACGCGTTACATAGCCTGTCACTTGCATGTTAAACAGCATATAAATGATTTAAAAAATAACTTTTATTTCTTAATTTTTTATTAATCAAAATTATATAATCAACAACGGTAATGATTTGTAGTTTAATGGCAGCAATGGTAGATTTGTGTTTGGCAGATTAGTATTATAGATTACGTAGTATTAATATTAATGGTATTGTGTGAGCACGACTGATGTATGCTACTACTTCCACGTTATCCTATTTTGAAAAATGTACGGATGGAAACCGCAGATATCAAATGAATTATTCAAATCAAATGTCCCATCTTATTTCTAAATTTGTGAGCGGAATGACAACAACGTGGAACAAAAGAAGCAAACGTTAATGTCATCATCATTACCATTCATGCCAATATAATTAAATCATTTTAATTTCATCATTTACATTTTCAACATTGACGTTGCTGATTGTATTCTATAAACTT